>NC_140484.1:78370294-78442794 GCF_964271855.1 Acomys minous | reverse complement strand
TAATGGGCTATGAGCTGTGAGATGAGATAAATCCTTTACCCCCAAGTTGTTTCAGGTATTTATCACAGAAATAGAAAACTAACTAGGTCACCAAAGAAAGAACCATATTTAGCATACTTTTATATTTCATGCCAAATTTAAAAGAAAATAAAAATTTGAATACAAAACAAAAACATTTCAGATATATATAAGTACAGGGTACTTGTTCACTGGCGAATGTGTGAAAGGAACAGGAGTGTTGGAAATCATTTTAATGGCCATTCTACTTAGGCTATTTGTAAGTTGTCACAAAGTAGAGAAAAAGATTTAATATTAATTGTATTTTTCTATCATACTTTTGCTTTTTTGAGATAAAGTTTATTTGTGTAAAAAAAGATTATTTATGTAGAGAGTTTGTGGGATATAATGTATCCCCAAAACTGTTAAGATTGTGGATAATTATTACTTCCCAATTTTTGGATAATAAGGAGCACTTCCTACAGAAGTAACATTTAGCTAAAAGTTATTAATTTGGAAAATGTAAAGAAAAATATTGTCTATCACTTATTATTTTCTATCAATTTTATAATATTGCCTTAACTGTTTAAGTAGTTAATTTTTATTGTATGTACACATTCCTCAGCAGAACCAGGTTTAGAATTGACCTCAGAGGAAAAGCACAAAGTTCTTGCCAGAAATGAAGATAACCAGTCTCAGGTATGTGATAACTCATGCTTACATTGATGACTAATACTGTCTTCTATAATTTAATAATGTTTGATAAAGTTTAGAGACTCTTGGAATGAAGGCTTTTCACCTAACTCGAGTGTTCTCTAGCCAAACATTTGACATTTAATGCCGCAAGGAGAAAGTTGAAGTTCTGAGGTACATTGCTTTGTAAAGATAAATACAAATCAAGAGTTATGTTCAAAAGTAATGGCAGGCAATGCTGCTTCTCTCAAAGAAGCATTAACTAGTTCTGTAAAAGTCATACTTTCTAAGTTTCTGTGGTGTATCCAATAACAATATCAGATAATTTATCAGGTCCAAACTTGTTGAATTGTATCATACATTTTGGTATCAAAACTGTTAGGTTGCTACACATATGGAACAGATATGCATTGTGGTCAACACGTGGGTGCCCTAACAATGGGAGTAGGGGCTGTCTCTGACTCTCTTGCCTGCCTCTAGATTCCTTTCCCGTAGTTGAACTGCTTTGTCAGGCAGAGGTGCCAAGATGGGTGAGGTACCCTTTGGGGGCCTCCCCTTCTCTGAGAAGAAGGAGAGGAGGAAGAGGGGGAATTGGGAGAGGGGGCATGAGGCTGGGAGAGAGGAGGGAGGCGATAGAATCAGGCTGTAAAGAGATAAATAAATAAATATATAAGTAAATAAATAAAGAGATGCTTAATGAATTTTTTTTAAGTGAGGTTGGGCACAGAGACCTGGCTCAGTGCTGAAGAGCACACAGTGCTCTTTCAGAGGACCTACTCCAGTTTGGTTCCCAGCACCCACACTGGGCTGCACCCAATCACCTGTAATTCTAGCTCCTTGGATCTAAATGCCCTCCCTTGGACGTCTCGGCATCTATAGTCATGTGCACAGACACACAGATATATACAAAATTTTTAAATAATAAAAATAAATATTTTAAAAGTTAGGTAATGAAATATACTGCACGATATAGCCATCATGGAAACTTCATCTGAAGAAGTGTTGCTGACTGTGAAGGCTCCTCAGAAGAGGCAGGGTATAGCTCCAAACCTCATAACAGAAAGAACTGCTTGGGTACCTGAAGACAAAGAGATTTTGTAGTCAGCCACATGGATGCATATAGTAAATGCCAGGAAATCAGTCCAGAAGAAAAAGCTAAAACTCAACTTCAGTTATTCCTGCAGGCAAGGACACAACTACCTCCCACTTTTCCAGAGAAAGCACAGGCAGGAAAGAGCAGATGCAGTGTTGGACCTCCTTCCGGCGCCAAGAGGAATGCCAATGAAGAGCTGGAAGGAGCAGGTGCTCCAAGGGGATGCTGTTTTATACAGCTCTAGGAAGACCTCGTGAGTCAGGGGATCAGTGCTGAGGAATTCTGGGCTGATTGTTTAACTGTGAATGCAAAAGTTGGTTCTACATCCAGTCATAAGGGAGACACTGGCACTTCTGCTTCCTGGCTGATGCCTGGCCCCAAGAAGATGCTGTAAAGGTTGAGATGTGATTTCACTCCTGTTATCATCGAGTCTATACCTAGGACCCGCCCAGCAGTAAAAATCAAATACAGAGAAAATGTATACCACAGCATGACAGAAAAGGAATCTGGACACGTTTTTCCCAGTCTTATTATTTTCATACAGACTGACTAAATACAGGATCAAAGAATCTCTTCACAGAATGTGCCAAAATAGATGATAAGGAATTTTTTTATTTTATTTTATTAATTTATTCATATTACATCTCAAGGGTTATCCCCTCCCTTGTATTCTCCCATTCCTCCATCCCTCCCATTTATTTCATTTTATTTTATTAATTTATTCATATTACATTGAGAAGGAATTTTAAATGATGGTTTCATTAGTAGCGAGAAACACAATGCTAGGTTTGCTAGTTTTGGAAGATAAACCATTGGATTAAGTGCTCACAGAAGCCAGAAGAGAACTTTGGATCCCCTGGAGGTGAAGTTACAGACAGTGCTGGGGACCAACCCTATGCAAGTGCTCTTAGCCAGTGAGCCATTAAATATTGCATATGTTCCCAGCCCCTCAGCTTAACTGTTTCACATGCAGAATGAAACAAACCTTTGATTCTGATGCTTACAAACCTGTTTCTTCCTGGCTTTTCCATAGTTTATCTTTAAACTCACTGGCATTTGCTTAGGTGGTATCTGTGGACCGCCAAATTACAAAGTACTCATTGTACGCCATGTGCTGGAGAGGGCCAGTAAACAAGAGTAGGCAGCCACGTGGACCCTACACTTTGCTATGAGGAGACTGACTGGCAATTGTTAAATGAATAAGGTAAAAGTAAAACCTTCTTGAAGATGGAACTGTGGAGAAAACAGAAAGAGGGATATGATAGATAACTGCCCAGCTACAAATAAACTCTCGGAAAGTTGACCTGGACTAACAACTGGAAAGGATAATAAAACCAAAAGTTGAGTCTTCTAAAAAAAATCTACTTACACACAAAATAGGCAATGCCTCTTAAGATGTCTCTGAAGCTGTCTTGGTGTTCCTCTTACGGCAGGAAGGCTGGCGTGGGTCATTGTTCCTGCTGTTCAAGAGGCACTTTGTTTTCCAGGTTCCCATACCATCCACTCAGCACTCCTATTCCACTACTTGAAACTAAGGCACAGGTCATAAAAAGAAAGAAAACAGCGAATGTCAATTGTTGAAAAGTTACCTTTGTCCTTTGTCTCAAACTTGGATTAAAGGTGGAAGAAGGAAGGAGGCAGGAGTCTGGTGAATGGGAGGCAGCACAGAGCCTGCACACTGCTGCTCTTGACCATGGCGGTGCTGGGTTGTCTCTAACGAGGAAGAACGGGAAGCCTGGTGCCCAGCAGTCTCCGAGTACAGACAGCAAAGAGCAGGATGGGTAAGCATTTTCTGATATTTCCCAACAACAGGCCATTATCACTGATCTATAAGATTCTAATTTAGGTTAGTATTTGTGATTAGCAAACCTTATTTCTACTTGAGTTATTTGGGGATTGCATAATTATAAAAATATAAAATAAGGGCTGGAGAAATGACTCAAAGGTTAAGAGCACTGGCTGTTTTTCCAAACGTCCTGAGTTCAATTCCCAGCAACCACATGACGGCTCATAGCTAATAAGATCTAGTGCCCTCTCCTGGTCTGCTGGCTCACATGCAGGCAGAATGCTGTATAAATAATAAATCAGGAAATCTTTTTTTAAAACATAAATATATATTAGGATGTGGAAGGTAACCAATATTATTGCCAATAGGCTATGATGTTTGATTTCCTTAGTCACTGTACAAGTTGGCACTCTGACCAGCAATGGGCAAATGTTCCCCTTTCTCCACAGCTTCACTAACATCGGCTGTCACTTGTTTTATTCTGACTTGGGTAAGATGAAATTTTAAAGAAGTTTTGTCTTGCATTCTCCTGATCTCTGGGATGTTGGACACTGTTAAGTGTTTCCTTCTGAGCTCCTCTTCTGTAGTCCTCTGGAAAAAAAACCCTTCCTTGTGCTCAGACGAGAGTTTTCCTGTGGCAGCTCTTGTACACAGCACTGCATCAGGCCTGTGTGGCGTCTGTTTTTGAGCAGGGAGTATCTATTTCCTTGTTTTAGCTGCTACTTTACAACTTCCTTTTATTCAGTCAGTGAAGTAAAGTGGGAGAGAGTTGGGGTTTCAGAATGTTGTTTTGATAACCTGAACCCATAGAATTATGAGAGTGTGTTGTCTTTTGTGGTTTTTTAATTAGTGTTTCTGCCTTGAATATAAAAGAAGAAAATAAAAAAGGACATGAAAAATGGTCATCTGGAGACTTTGTGACTGAACTGACATCTGAGGAGTCTAAGTCAGTGGCTGGTGATCTCCTGGGAATGAAAGATACTTGGAATTTAAGTGACAGGGATCCAGATAAGGGAAGGTAAAAACTGTACTACCCCATGAAGGGAGGGCATAGGAGTGGCTGCTTTTTCTGGAAATAAAGCAGGCTAACTTCTGCTTATACTCAAATACCTTATAGAAAATGACTCCATGACCAGAGGAAATTAATGACAACAAAAGAGACTTTATACAAAAGGACAGTATTATTTGTGTTTTGTCTGAAAGGATTGTATGTTCTTCTTTTTCAGGCCTGCAAAGAGAAAATCAAAGGAAAAGCACAAGGTATTGTAAAAATCAAAACCAGATTTTGGTATCAGGAACAAAGCATACCCCCATAGAGCAGGCAGCACCCCACAGTGGGCAGCAGCTGAGAGATCGTCACAGCTCGGGAGGAGCTACAACCTCTGCAGCTTCCCACAAGCATCACCTTAACCTGACAACCACCCACTCCCACCCTCTTCCCTGCCCACCTCAAACCTGACTCCATGAACACTACTCTGCAGGGAGCGGTAGCCTGGGCCTCACAGAGGCCATGCCCAGCTGGACAGTAAGATTCAGGAAACAATGCTTTGTGTAGGAATTGGCTTTGTGTAGGAATACGGCTTCACCAAGAGGAACGACACTATGGAAGATGCATTTTGCCACTACGAAGAATTAACCTAGAAAGTCGCTTTGCTCTATAAAGAGGAAGGGGTGTGAGGCAGTGGAATTTTCAGGTTCAAGTGGAGACCCAACTACAGGGAGTAGAAATGTCACAAACCTCACCCATTGCAGACACTGTTCAGGCCTCAGGGCGGTCCACATTGTACCTTCGGAGTCCACCGAGACTGCGACCTCGAAGAGATGAGCACTGGAAAGCCAGGCTGAACGATGCTAGCAAAGGCTCCACTGCAGCAAGGTTCCAGCTGCGGTACACGCATAGTAGCCTGTGAGCACTGTCACAGTGTTAGCAGCCAGGATGTGCGTGGGCCTCCGCTTGCTGAAGACAGGCTTCCTCTACCCTGGGGAGAGGTCGGGGGAACTCAAGGAGATGAAACCAAAGGACAGCATCCACCGCAAAGTGGATCCCACTGTTGTGTCAACTTTCAAGTCGGGTGCCAGAAATTCACAAACTTCAAGATGGAAAAGTGACAAAACGGCAGGTGGGGCATCTGCTAGCACAGATGTTAGTCGCCCATCAAGCGGAGGGGGGGCCAAATTCCAGCGTAATGAACCGGCTGATGAGACCCGGAGACCTTGAGTGACTGGTTCTTTACTCATTTATCAAGTAGCTAGACTCACTACAGTACCTATCCCATACATCCTTTTAATACATGTAGGGACAACATTCATACACATAAAACAAAAATGAAGGTGGGGATGAGGTATAGAATTTTCTATTACGTAAAGATATTTGCTTAGAATAAGAGATTAGAACCAGAAGTCATCGATACAAGCTACCCTTTGACAAAGATCGGTCCTTTTCAGAAGCGCCCACATTTCTGCTTAGATGCGTTCTTTTTCAGCTGTGTAACTCCCCTGCTGTAGGCGGTATCACTGTCTGAGAACACTGTGACCTAGCATAGTTTGTTCTACAGGCCAAACAAGAAATGATCGCTCTGAAAGATGCTGATGACCTAACTCAGCTGGCTGAGCCGTGCTCAGAGGATGGTGAGCTGCCTGACCCTCATTATCGAGATACTGGACTGCTGCTATACAAAGGATGTTTTTTCCCCTTTTATTAAAAAGAATTTTTCTCACATAATATATCCCAATTACAGTTTCCCCTTCTCCTATTCCTCCTGGTTCCTCCCCACTCCATTCCTGGCTGAATCCACTTCTTTTCTAGCTTTTATTAGAAAACAGGCTTCTAGGGGGTAATAACAAATATAATATAAAATAATGTTCCAAGGTCTCTCACTCTCCTCACACTGTCTGGGTGTGGGTCTCTGTATGTTTCCCCAAATTCTTCAGGAGGAAGCTTTTCTGATTACGGCTTAGCAAGGAACTTGTGTAAGGGTATAACAGAATGTCATTGAGTCATTTTATTGATACATTTTTTGGAGTTTGATTTATTTGCTTGCTTGCTTTTAGAACAGTAGTGTTTGATTTTACCCTAGGTACCTGAGCTACCTAGTCATGAAAGGAAACTGGCACACAATTCCCTTCAGGAACTGCAGTTTGTTAGGAGAGGGGGCCTCCAAGTTGGAGGGAGAACGTTAGGCAAAAACAATGCAATACATAGAGAGCTAAATGTGAGGAGGCCTTAAAGAGAAGGAGTAGCTTCCTTTTAAACCTGGGATGAAAACAAAGCTAGGTGCAGTGGCACACACCTTTAATCCTAGCACTCAGGAAGCAGGAGCAGGAAGACCTCAGTTTGAAGCCAGCCAGAGCTACGTTCAACCATGCCTCAAAAATAGCATAAAATTACCTGGGCACCTTGGCCCACGCATGTAGTCCCAGCACTCTGGGAGGCAGAGGCAGGCAGATCTTCTGTGAGGTGGAGGGCAGCCTGGTCTATAAAGTGAGTCCAGGACAGCCAAGGCTACACAGAGAGACCCTGTCTTGGATAGCCCCTCCCCTCCTCCTGTTGTGGTTAATGTACCAGTAAGACCTAAGAATGTTTATTATCGGGCCTATAATTATTATTTTCTAACCCACTAGCAATCAATCAACACACAGACACCAGTTATATTTTAAAATAGCCTTAGCTAACCTGGGGCAGGGCAGATATTAATCCCTTAAACTACTTCCCATAGTGGTGCAGGTATGGGATACTTGCGCCAATTCCATGCCATATACTTCTAATAATTTCTATCAAGCTATCTCCCATCCATAATCCCAAATACTTGCTAATTATCATCATCTGGGCCAAGTATTCATCCACGCCGTCCATGTGCCTCTCCTCCACTTCACCCATGAAGGCTTCCTTCTTCCTCTTCTCCTCCAGCCTCTCTTCTTCCCAAGATTCTCTCTCTGTCTCCCCAAGCCCAGGAACCTTAGCCATGCTGCCCCGCCCAGGTGTGATGACCTTTTATTGGTCAAACAGGTTAGACTCCTAGGCAAGGTGGGTCGCAGAGACAGCAAGCAGTAATTAGCATCAAAATACATCAGACCAACCCCCAAGGTCCTCCAAAGAAAGGTATCAAGTCTCCTCCAAAGAAAGCTATCAAGTCACTGCACAAACTGCTTGATCCATCCCAGAGGGAGCTGTGAGGAGCTGTGACTGATCTCTTCAGGCTGTGGGGTCTGGCTTGCTTTTTACCTGCCTGTTTGTTTTCTTTTTCTTTTTTTCTTTTTTTTTTTTTTCTTTTTTTTTTCTTTTTTCTTTTTTTTCTTTTTGGTAGGAATACTGGTTTTTAATTCTGTTGTTGTTGTTAATTTACATCCCTATTGTAATCCCTTCACTCTTATCTTCCTGTTCCCACCCTCCTTCCCTTTTCCATTCTCTTCTCCTTCCCATGACCTCTGGCAGGTGGGGACCTCCTCCTTCACTATCTGACCACAGCCTATCAGGTCTCATCTGGATAGCCTGCACCCCCATCCTCTGTATTCCAACGGGACCTCTCCTATAAGGGGCAGTGGTCAAATCGAGGGGACCCAAATTCTTGTCAGAGGCAGTCTCACTGCTCCCCCGACCCCATGTGTAGAATAAGCTGTCCATTTGCTACATCTGATCAGGGTGTCTAGGTCCTCTGCTTGCAACATCCTTCGTTGGTGTATCAGTTTGTGCAGGCCTCCTGGGTCCAGATCCACCAGCCTTGATAGTCTCCTTGTGGAGATTCTGGCAACTTTCCCCTCTCCCCCTGGCTTTCCATGCCCCAACTTTTATGTACAATTTTCAGCTCTTTGCCCATAATCCAGCTGCATGTCTCTCAGAGGACATCTATGTTGGGCTAATATCTACTTATAAGTGAATATAAGTGAATGTGTGTCTCTCTAGGTCTGGGTTACCTCACTCAGGATGATCATTTCTAGTTCCATCCATTTACCTGCAAATTTCAAGATTTACTTGTTTTTGATAGCTGAATAGTATTCTATTTTGTAAATGTACCACAGTTTCTTCATCCATTCTTCAGGTGAGGGACATCTAGGTTGTTCCCAGATTCTGGCTATTATGAATAAGACTGCTATGAACATGGTTGAGCATCTATCTCTGTTGTGTGGTGGAGCATCTTTTGGGTATATGCACAGGAGTGGAATAGCTGGGTCTTTAGGTAGCACTATTCCCAATTTTCTGCGAAAGCACCAAATTGATTTCCAAAGTGGTTGTGCAAATCAAAGTGACTCTGAGATTCCATCTTACACCTATCAAACTCAAGTGACAGCACATGCTGGCGAGGATGTGGGGAAAGGGAAACACTCCCCCATTGCTAGTGGAAGTTTGATTTTGACTATTGGCTTGCTGTATATTGCTTTTATTATGTTTAGGTATGTGCCTTATATCCCTGATTTCTCCAAGACTTTAAAACATGAATGGGTGTTAGATTTTGTCAAAGCTTTTCCAGCATCTAAGGAGATGTTTATGTGGGTTTTTTTCTTTCAGTTTGTTTATATAATGGATAACATTGATGATTTCCATATATTGAACCACAGCTGCATGCCTGAGATGAAGCCTACTTGGTCATGATGAATAATATTTTTTATGTTTACTTGGATTCGGTTTGCGAGTATTTTATTGAGTATTTTTGCATTTATGTTTAAAAGATATTGGTCTGAAATTATCTTTCTTTGTTGGGTCTTTGGGTGGCTTAGATATCAAGTTGACTGTGGCCTCACAGAATGAGTTTGGTAATGTTCCTTCAGACTCTATTTTGTGGAATAGTTTGAAGAGGATTGGTATTAGGTATTCTTTGAAGGTCTGGTATAAATCTGCACTGAATCCATCTGGCCCTGGGTTTTGTTTTGTTTTGTTGTTGTTGTTTTATGACTGCTTCTATTTCCTTAGGAGATAGAGGACTACTTAATTTGTTTGCCTGATCTTGATTCAATTTTGGTAGTTAGTACCTATCAAGAAAATTGTTTGGGCTGGAGAGATGGCCCAGAGATTAGGAGCACTGACTGTTCATTCCAGCAAGTACATGGTGGCTCATAACCATCTATAATGAGATCTGGTGTCCTCTTCCAGCCTACAGATCTTTGTGCAGGCTGAATATTGTATACATAATAAATATTTTTTAAAAAGAAGAAGGAAATTGTTCATTTGATTTAGATTTTCAAAGTTTGTGGCATATAGGCTTTTGAAATAAGCCGTAATGATTCTTTGTATTTCCTCAGTGCCTGTCATTATGTTTCCCTTTTCATTTCTGATTTTGTTGATTTGAATACCCTCCCTCTGCCTTTTAGTTAGTTTGGCTAAAGATTTGTCTATCTTGCTGATTTTCTCAAACAACCAGCTCTTGGTTTCATTGATTCTTTGAATTGCTCCCTTTGTTTCTAATTTATTGATTTCTGCCCTCCGTTTGATGATTTCCACCCATCTACTCCTCTTTGATGTGTCTGCTTCTTTTTGTTCTAGAATTCTCAAGTGTGCTGTTAAGTTGCTAGTATTGGATCTCTCCAATTTTTTAATAAAGACATTTAGTGCTATGAACTTTCCTCTTAGCACTGTTTTCATTGTGTCCCATAAGTTTGGGTATGTTGTGCCTTCATTATCATTGAATTCTAGGAAGTTTTTAATTTTTCTTTTTATTTTGTCCCTTACCCAGAGGTCATTGAGTAGGGACTTGTTCAGTTTCCGTGAGCATGTAGGCTTTCTGTTCTTTCTGTTGTTGAGTTCCAGCTTTACTCCATGATGGTCTGATAAGATACAAGAGGTTATTACGATCGTCTTGTATCTGTTGAGGTTTGCCTTGTGACCAAGTATATGGTCACTTTTGGAGAAGGTTCCATAAGGTGCTGAGAAGAAGGTGTATTCTTTTGTGTTTGGGTGGAATTTTCTGAAGATATCAGTTAGGTCCGTTTGATTCATGGCATTGATTAGTTTCATTATTTCTCCATTTAGTTTCTGTCTTGATGATATGTCTATTGGAGAAAATGGGATGTTGAAGTCTCCCACTATTAATGTGTGGGGTTCGATGTATGATTTAAGCTTTAGTCATGTTTCTTTTATGAATGTGGGCGCTCCTGTATTTGCGGCCTAGATGTTCAGGACTGAGACATCATCTTGGTATATTTTTCCTTTGATGAGTATCAAGTGTCCTTCCCTGTCTCTTTTGATTAGTTTTAGTTGAAAGTCTGTTTTATTCTATACTAGAATGGCTACTCCAGCTTGCTTCTTGGGTCTATTTGCGTGGAATACCATTTTCCAGCCCTTTATTCTAAGGTAATGTTTATCTTAACTGCTGAGGTGTGTTTTTTGTATGCAGCAGAATGGTGGGTCCTGTTTTCGCATCCATTCTGTTAGCCTGTGTCTCTTTATTGGCAAGTTGAGGCCATTGATGTTGAGAGATATTAATGACCAGTGGTTATTAGTTACTTTTTTTTATGTTGGTAGTGGTAGAGTTTCTTATTGTTTTGCGGATGTGGGGTTATTTATTTCTTTTGTTTCCTTGAGTAAAGTTACCCTCCTTGGGTTGAAGATTTACTTCTATTAGGGCTGGATTTGTGGCTAAGTACTGCTTAAAGCTGATTTTGTTATGGAATATCTTGTTTTCTCCATCTATGGTGATTGAAAGTTTTTCTAGGTATAGTAGACTGGGTTGGCATCTGTGGTCTCTTAGTCGCTGCATGACATTTGTCCAGGCCATTCTGACTTTCATAGTATCTGTAGAGAAGTCAAGTGTAATTCTGATAGGTTTGCCTTTATATGTGACTTGGCTTTTTTCTCTTTCAGCTTTTAACATTCTTTGTTCTGCATGTTTAGTGTTTTGACCATTATGTGGCAGGAGGATTTTCTTTTCTGGTCCAATCTATTCAGAGTACCTGTTTGTTTTCTAAAGAGAGAAAGAAGATGTAGAATTGGATGGGTGGGGAGAATCTGGGAAGAGATAAGGGAGGGCAAACTATAATCGAAATATATTGTATGAAAAAATTTATGTTCAATTTTTAAAAAGTGATCCCCTGTCTATTTTACAGAGACAGGCCCATGTTCTAACAGACAGCAAACAGAAACCGAAAATGAACCCTGTGAGTTACTTACAAGAAAAACTGGAAATGTAGAAAGCAGTACAGCTGAAGAAGAGGTGATGAAAACAGAGCCAGTGATATCAAGGTTAGAAGGAAAAGGCCTAGAGAGGGAAGAACCTGCAATGTCAGGTTGATAAGGGTGAAAAAAGCTTCCTTTCTACAGCAGATTCTGGGACAGGAAGATCTGTGTGAAACCTCCCACTATGTAATTTCTAAATGTCCTTGTCTTCTGAAGTGTGAAATCCTTGCACATACCATAACAGGCTGTTGGCCCTACATATGCTCAATAATTTGGTGCATACTGTTGCCTATTACATAGGAGTCTTGCTGTTTACTCAGCAATGAGAATTTGGCACTGCCTTGTATATATTTTTTAAAGGAATGATGTAGAAAAAAACTCAAGGTAAAAGAATTGATGGCGGAAAAGATTTGTTGATTGGTTTGCTTAAGAGACATTTAAGAAGGAAAATTTACCTAAGAGAGCCCTGCCTCCTAAAATATCTCAAAGATAAGTAGTCTGCTAACCAGGCCTGTTAGTGATAAATTTATCATGCTTGGATGTAAATGTTTGTCCACCAGGATTGACCAGCCATTAGGACCATGCCCCAAGAACACGTTCAAAGTGGCTGTGTAGGGTCACAACCATCAACAAGTTCTGGAGCCTTTAAGTCCTTTGTGCTTTTACCAGGAAAAAATGTAATTCTGCCATGTGGGCAAGATGACCTTGGCTAACATAACACCATTCAAAAAGAACAACACTGGTGTACTTCAGAAATAATCCTGGCAGTATCTCTGCTGTGTGAACCTCTCATTGGCCCACATGGCCAGGCTTGCCATCCCATGTCTCTGTTTAAACTGTCCAAAGTGTAACGTAGGGCCAGGAGCTAAGAGAAATCAACAGATGTTGTTGTTTGTGCAGTGCATAAGGCCAAGCTGATAAGTTAGTAAAGTCTGCTTAAGGCTCGCTTTTCCTTAGGAATTAGCCAGAGCTGGCCGTGGTCTTCCTTCATCTCTAAGTGTGTGGAACAATTTCTCACTAGAAAGGCATATTATTTTTATTACAGGAATACTATTTATATACTGTTTTCTGTGTTTTAAATTATTTCTTTTTTAATGATTTTTCCAATATAGAATTATAGGCTTAAAGTATAGAAGCTTCTTTACAAAATTAATTACTTTAATCAATAAGTGGGTAGGTATGATGGCTCACACCTCTAGTCTCATCCCTGAGGAAGCTAAGTCAGAACTGTAATGGAAGGTGAAGTCCAGCTTTGGCTACACAGTGAGGTCCATCCTGCATCAGGCTATAGAGTGGACCCTGTCTCAAAAAGTAAATGCAAATAGGCATATACAGAAGGCTTTGATCCATATGAGACCTGTGTTAACTTACAGTCTCACCACAAGTATCAAAAGCAATCACTTTCTCAAACAGAAGTTTTAGAATCTGTGCAAATCTCCTCTTTACTTATTTATTTTCAGAGTTGGAGATTATTTTTACAAATTTTAATTTGGATTAAAAGAGAACAAAATCTCTGTGAGGCCAGCAAAAAATGCTGTTACCCTCCCAGCTACACTTTTGTTCTTTTTTTTTTTTTTTTTTCATGTATGTGAGGATCTGCCTGCATGTACCTATGTGACTACGTGTGCAGGTCCAGAGGCCAGAAGTGGGCATTGGATTTCCTCGAACTGGAGTTACCGACAGTTGTGAGCAGCCATAAGGGTGCCAGGAACCAAACCTAGATCCTCTGCAAGAGCTGCAGCATTCCTAACTAGGGAGCCATCTCTCCAGGCCCAACACCTTTGTTCTTAAACTGTACTAGAGTAGATGACCAATTAATTTATTCACTACATCTCTCTCGTTGATCAAATAAACTCAGCTTTCTATGTTGAAAGAATAGGGTACTTTTTATTATTGAATCAATTGATCTTATATTGATTTTTAAATCGTTCATTATAATAAGAGTAATTGAAAGCATTAGTAAAAGGTAAAAAACTCCCCAATCTTCCCTTGAATTCTAGTAATATGCATGCCCATTGTCTCAAAGCTTTAGAAGGGGCTCTCTTACATTGAAAACCATTCAAAGGATATATATATAATATTTTATAAAAATAAAATTTTATTTCTAGTTAACTCACATGCTGGTTTGCAAGCAACAAATTTTAGGAATTAACTTTATATTACCTGTTTTTATTAGGGGGTTATGCATAAAATTATATCAAATTATATACAATAATTTTAATTTGTCAAATTGCTGATTAGTTTCAAGATGGCTTTTCCAAAATAGCTACCAAAGTTTCTCTTCACAGAAACTTACCAGTCAAGAAAATTTTTCTTCATTATTACCCTTCCAATATTTATGATCTCTGGAAAAGATTAAAGTGAGAAACTTAAAACATGAGATCTGCAAAAATTGAAGCACAGAAATTTCATTAGGATGAGTTAGGATATTGACTTGATAGAATAATGAAAAGCAAGTGATGGACATTTTGTTTCAAAAAAAAAAAGAATTTTAAGATAAGTATGTTTCACCTCAGAGTTGCATTAAAACAAAAAGAGAAGAAGAGAGAAAATGAAGGAGTGAAGACACAGTTATCAGGAAAAGATGAGCTTTATACTAAAGGCACTGAAAATCAGCAATGCGACATGGCTCTGAGGATCCTGCACATTAAAGTAAAACAGACTTTGAAGCAGGTAAATTAATTTCATATTATTAATTATCCTTAATGTGTATGACTTTACTTCATTGACACTACTTACAATATCTCTGATTAATATGCATATACGTATGTATATCACTGGGCAGTATAACATGCATGACTAATTGTGTGTGTGTGTGTGTGTGTGTGTGTGTGTTCCATTCTTAACTAAAACACTGTCATGAGGTCCATGGCTCTATTACATAACTATTTAACAAAATGTTATTTCAGGATCTGGGTCGATGGCTCACTGGTTAAGAACATGCTGTTCTACCAAAGGACCTGAGTTCAGTTCTCAGCACTTACACTGGCCATCTTACAACTACTTGTAATTGCAGCTCCAGGGCATATGGTACCCTCTTCTTGCCTCTAGGGACCCCTGCATGTACATGGACTACACCTACAAACACACATAATTTTTAATTGAAATCTAAGGGAATGTCAACTTACTCACCCTAAAATGAAATCATGGCATTTATAGTGAAGTAGCCACTATGACTCTTGGAGGAATGGATGGGGAGTTTAATCACTGCATTGTCATTAATGTTAATTAGGCCACTTGGGGCGGGAGGGTTCGAGACAAGGTTTCTCTGTGTGGCCTTGGCTGTCCTGGACTCACTTTGTAGACCAGGCTGACCTCAAACTCACAGCGATCCACCTGCCTCTGTCTCCCTAGTGCTGAGATTAAAGGCATGCACCACCACACCCAGCTAATTATGCCATTTTTTAATGCCTACATGCAGTCTTATTAGCTTTATAACTATAAAGAAACTTATTATGTGTTTCATAAAGAAATTCACTTCACAGTCATATCTGTGCCCCTGTGAATGAATTGCTTTGCTCCATGACAAGATTACCTATGTTTTATACAGTTAGACTTCTGCTCCTTCATGTGGAGTGAGAGTCCCTGAGCATCAACCACATACTTTCTTTGGATAATTTTTGGAAAGTTCTGCACTTATTTAGTCTTTCAAGCTTTGTGCCACCACTAATGTGGGATTAAACCTTCATGAACTGTGCAGAAGAAAATAACACTGACTGGCAACTTTTAGAGAAAACAAATGCCAGGCTCTCACACGGTTGCATTTTGCAAAATCACCTCGGCCAACAAAAGATGTTAACTGCACAAAAGAAAACCAGAGCACAGACACTTTTCGTTAATCATTTTCAGACAACTAATGTGTTGGTACATGAATGTGCACATGTTTTAGAAAGGAAAAGCACACTTTGTGTGCTGCAAAGTGTAGATAATTTTTAGATTTCCTTTTTTATTTTTATATGTATGAGTGCTTTGCTTGCATGTATGTATATATGCTACATTCATGTCTAGTGCCCACAGAAACCAAAAGAGGATATTGAATCCTGTTGCCATTACAAATGGTCCTTAGCCACTGTGTGAGTGCTGGGAACCAAACCTAGGTCCTCTTGGAAGAGCAACAAGTGCACTCAACACTGAGCCATCTTTCCAGCCATCTGTGTGTAGAGATGGTAGAGGCATGTTTTTCCCATTGAGCAAACTGATGCTCTTCAATGCTCTCTGTCCCAGCACTTGAACAGTAACCTCACCCAAAGCAAAGGCTTGAATGTTTCTCACAGAATCTGATTTCCCATGATAGCAAACCCCTTGCCACCAATGATGGATGTTCTAGTTTGTGACCATGATTCCACTGCCTTGATATGTCCATGTGGAACGGTGCTTCCTACTTCGCCACTGCAGCTACTATGGAAAAGGGATAAATGAGACCAGCAGATACCATGTTTTCAACTCATTCATTTCTTTAAGAGAAATAACCCCTATTCCAAAACAATGAGTTTCTGAAAAAAACACTGAATTAGATACGCATTACTTACATGCTCCCTAACAAAGACATTCTGATCCCACAGTTTTATGTCCATTTGCACAGAAAGGCTGCCATACAAAATGCAACTGTGGCTGAGGGATGGGTTGGTGGTTAAGAGCACCAGCTGTTCTTACAGAGGACCCAGAATCAACGCCCAGCACACACATGGTGGCTCACAACTGTCTCCAACTCCAGTTCCAAGGGAGCCAATGCCCTTTTCTGACTTCCACTATCACCAGGGACAGACAAACATGCAAAAAAAAAAAACACCTATACTTTTTTTGCAGGGATAAATGTTTGAAGACATACATTGTGTGTGTGCGTGTGTGTGTTATGTATCGAAAATTAGAGAAGAAAGTTTTCTTGTTCCTGCCACTCTCTTTGTAGAGAGTTGTGTAGTGGGACACAATGGCTATGCAATACAGTTTATGGAAACCATTTGAAGCTTCTCTAGTATAGTCAACAGTTTCTAAATATTTTCATTACCTTAAAGAAAAACTTCAAATCCCTTACTTGTCATCCTCTTCCTAGGTCCTCCATTTTTCTCTGCCCTTTCCCACAAGTCTAAATTGTTTTCTTTATAATCTTCCCATTCATCTAGACATTTTCTATAAATATTCAATCCTTCTGGGTCAGCTTCTATCACAAGGGTGTTTTCAAGGTCATCACTGTTGTACCAAAACTCCATGTCTTCCGATTGTTGGGTAGTATTCTATTGTGTGTCCGTCCCATGCACCACTCCTCAGCTGCAGGGGCTCAGCAGCACTCTTACTTGCTGCCTTTATATCTGATGCTGAGATGGTCTTGTGGACAGACTTTTCCTTCTTTGCTATTGAACTTGAGTTGGATGTGTTCACTGCTCTTGGCTTTTAATCATGCTTCCTCTTTCTGTATTCTACTCATTTGTCTTCGTTTATCCAGAAGTAGCTCACGTTTTACTATTTCATGAAGGTTTTTCTGAGTCTCTTTGCCTCATATGTGCAGAACAAGTAAGTCGTCACTTTTGTTTGGCTTCCTCATTTGGTTTTGTCTCCCTTTGTTTTATGCCTTAATCTTGTCGACGTATACATTTTCCTAAAAGGAAAATAATGTTTGATAGAGATGCTAATTTTTCTTGAAAATGTTTTTGCTAAAAAGTTGGTAGGGCCTGAGGGTAGGGCTTAGTGGGTGCTTGTCTAGCATATGAGGCCCTTGATTCCATCCTCAGTGCTGAAAAGACCCCCAAAAAAGTTAGGATAAAATTAAGTACTTCATACAATACTCATAATTTCAGATATTGACAGAAGAGTTTTAATCTAAATATATGTTAAAGACTTAAATATAAAATTACATCTACTGGAAAATTACTTACCAAATGCTCGTATGTTTCTCACAATGGCAAATGTGAGGTTTGCCTTCCTTTATAATGGAGGCTGACCTGGGATTTAGATTTGTAGTGATTTATCTATCAACAGAGAAGCTCTACTGATGTGTTGTGTCTTGCACGTTTCCCCAGATAACCACCCTTCACTCATCAGAGTGCTGGCTGACACAGACCAGCAGAGCATTTGCTGTGGAGAGTTAAATCCAATGCCTCTGACACTCATGTCATCTGCACACTACCTTGCCCCAGAGCTGGAGTTTGTCTTGTACTGTGGCTTCATTGCCTACCAAGAGAACATCCAATGGAAAGTAGTGTGAGCAGAAACAAATTAGGTAGCCAGTACAATTACAGTTTTGTGACTTACTGGGGATGTGTCTAGGGCCTCCATTTTGGGGCCACCATCACTGGCTTGAAAGAGTTTCCATGTACCTGGTGTGGAAGACGTCTACGAACATACCACCTGCCTAAAAACCTGCGTGAGAACAGCAAGGTGCTGATGCCAACAGCAAATGCTATCTATGGCTCCCTATGTCTTTCAAATTTGAATACTTTATGCCTATATTCTAATGTAATCATCCATAGAATCTAGTGTCAGATGCTGTAATTGCCTCTTTTTTTGCTATAGGTAGCCAAGGCACAGAAAGCTAATTTGCTCAAGACCATGCTACTAGCAACTAGAGCTGGACCTCAGACACAGGCATCCTGGCATCTCTCTTAGAGCATCTCACTTAGAGCATCTCTCTTAGAAGCTGCCTCTCACGCTTTCCTTTAGCATCCAGATTGCCCCTAGAGCACCATGTTGCTTTGTAATCATTGCTTGCATAGCTCTGGTTATTCATCTATATGAATTATTAAAATTATACTTGAGGCAGCACTTTGAGCATGTACATCTTCACCATACGTGGATTTCTTTTTTTTTTTCCCCTCATTTACCAATTTGGTCAGTTTGAGTATCTAAGAACATATAATTTCATGACAAGAACACCAAGTTTCAGTCACAGGACAAATCAATGACTCAAACCATAACATTTTATATTTGGTGAGGTAAGATCCCTTTTTTAATAACTGAGTTAACTCCACAGTGACAGCACAAAAGTCGCCCTTGGTATGCAGATAAAGGGATGATGACTGTGTGCTAAGAAGAGTCTAGCCTAAGGGGGCAGAAGAGAAGGCTCAACAGCTAAGAGCTTGCAGTAGCTTATTAAATTGGTCTCCAACGGATCTCATGCCCACTTGTGGCTTCTACAGGCACCTTCATGCATGGGATGCATCTACACATATTGAAACATGCATACATATGTATAAAGTAAATCAGCCTTTTGAAAATTAATTTTAGCATGAAAACACGTGATGGGAAGATTTGTACTAAAATGTTAGTAAAGTTTTCTTTTCAATTCTTTGTTTTAGTCGCAAGAGGCGCGGGACCGACAGAGAGAAGCTTTACAGAGTTCTCAGCAGATGCAGGACCGCTTGCAGAAGTATAATTGAAACTAAAAAAATAACCTGAGTATTTACAAAGCGAATTATCAGTGTAGTGTGCAAATCATACGGGCTGTAATAAATGCAGCTCTGTGAAGATCAAGAGACACTTCAGCTTTAAGTTCCTCAGGTCAGGGACCTGGCTCAGCGGGATGACCAGGGCATGCTTCGTCTGCCCATGGCCACACCACAAAGGAAAAAAAGCAGCCTGCTGTTTGTTCGTTTTACCTGAAGTCTGCACATTCTCTACAAAACACAGCTAGAAAAGTGAAACACCATCTTTCAAAAATTTTTAAGGGAACTCATGTTCTTTGTCACTGTGCAATGTTGTTTAAAAAGATTCATCTGTAAGAATAATTGTTTTACAAAATATGTTTTAGGCTTCAAGCTGGATGTTCTGGTGCAGAAGTTACAGTGCAAGACCAAGGAGAGAAAATCGCAGAACTTCAGAAGCTCTGGGCAGTTTTGGTGAGTGAGCTTCCCACTCAGCTGTCCCAGGTTTCCTTTCCCTAACAGGAATGTACAGGAAATGCGAAAAGTCCCGCTGATATAAATAGTTAATGTATCTGCACTGATGCCGCTTCCTGCTGTCAAGGAAAATCCTCTTTGCTTCAGAGGAGATTTGTGAATTCATAAGATAATGATTTTGTTAGCCTGCTTTAATGCATGTTATTGTTGCTAAATATGATTTTAAGAAAGAATAATTCATATCAAGGTTTTTAGGTTTTTAAAGTAATTTTATGGTTTGTTTGATTTTTTTTTTCTTTTTCTTTTTTGAGACCGGAGAAAAAGAAGAACAGCTCAGGAAGCTCGACAAAGTCATGCTTTCTCTGAAGTGTTCTTTGGATCAAAAGAAGAATAAAAATGAAGAATTAGAGAGGGAGCTCACTGAGTAAGATTTTAATATTTCGAATCTCTTCACTCATGGGTTTATTAAACTGATTATATCAACACTTAAATTATTACTTCATTGTATAACTGTTTTAACAACCAAAACTTCTTGTGTTTTAAATTTTGCTTCAGAAACTCACAACTCAATCTGAAAGTATGGATGTCATAATATATTCACTCTCTAATGATGCCGAAAGCAATAGTGATGATGCCTTTGACATGACTCTGTACATTTCTTCATCTACTTTTAAGTTTTTCTTGTTTTCTTCCTCTCTCTCTCTCTCTCTCTCTCTCTCTCTCTCTCTCTCTCTCCCCTTCCCTCCCCCTCTCTGTTGAAACTTCCTAAATTGTTCTGATATTTACCCTCCCTCCTCCTCCCACACACACCCTCCCTCCTCCTCCCACACACACCCTCCCTCCTCCTCCCACACACACCCTCCCTCCTCCTCCCACACACACCCTCCCTCCTCCTCCCACACACACCCTCCCTCCTCCTCCCACACACACCCTCCCTCCTCCTCCCACACACACCCTCCCTCCTCCTCCCACACACACCCTCCCTCCTCCTCCCACACACACCCTCCCTCCTCCTCCCACACACACCCTCCCTCCTCCTCCCACACACACCCTCCCTCCTCCTCCCATACACACCCTCCCTCCTCCTCCCACACACACCCTCCCTCCTCCTCCCACACACACCCTCCCTCCTCCTCCTCCCACACACACCCTCCCTCCTCCTCCCACACACACCCTCCCTCCTCCTCCCACACACACCCTCCCTCCTCCTCCCACACACACCCTCCCTCCTCCTCCCACACACACCCTCCCTCCTCCTCCTCCCACACACACCCTCCCTCCTCCTCCTCCCACACAAACCCTCCCTCCTCCTCCTCCCACACACACCCTCCCTCCTCCTCCCACACACACCCTCCCTCCTCCTCCCACACACACCCTCCCTCCTCCTCCCACACACACCCTCCCTCCTCCTCCCACACACACCCTCCCTCCTCCTCCTATATCCAACCTCCCTTTTCCTACCCACTCAACTTCATATCCTCCTTTTTTCACCTATCTGCCCATATTCTTAAATGTGTGGCCTCCCACTGGCATGTGGGTGACTGGCAGGGTCCACACATTTGCCAGTAGCTCTTCAGCTGGCTGGGGACTCCATGTCCACCTCTCTTTTATCTTTCTGAGGTTGGGTCTAGCTTGAATTTGCACAGGGCTTGACCTACTGTGCTGCACCTGCTGCACCTGTAAGCTGCTGTTTCCTGCAGACACTCACTGCCTCTGGCTCATACAATCTTTCTGTCCCTTCTTTCACAGTGATCCATGTGACTTGGGAAGAAGGGCGAAGACAGTTTTTCTTTCTTTTCTTCTTCTGGTAGCATCCTTCATTCAGCATTCAAACATTCTCCTACCTAAAACACTGATATCTTGATTCAGTTTTTCTTTCTACATTTCTTTTTTCAATTATGATACCATGCTGACACGTTCCTTTTCTGTGGGTGTCACCCATTTGTACATGAGATATACATGTTGCTAAAATTGTTACATATATATCTAAATAGAGATAGCTGTATATATGTGTATCTACACACATACAACTAAAATAGAGTTACCCCTGTTATCTGCAGAAGTTTGGTTTTAGGACCCTCCACAGATACAAAACTCTATGGGTAGACAACTCTTATATGTAAATTTGCCACATATATCTACATGTTTCTTCTTTACTCTGATTACTGATCACTGAGTTATTTCTAATTGTTAAAAATTAGTTAATGCTTCATACTAAAATAATAATGTAGATAATAATTAAAACAGTTGTGTATATAGTTACAGTATTTAATTCTCTGCCATAAATACCATCAAATTTTTGTTCATATTATTTACCTAGGATTATAATTTCATTAGAATACTTTCAAATTTTTGAAGTTGAAACAAATAAGAGGTCATAATATAAAGATGTTTTATTTTAAAAGAAGTCATGTATGTAAAACTGTGATGGCACAAATAATCCATTTGAAAAAATTGTTAAATATTTGCTCTTTTAAAAAAACTTTCCATACTAACTCTGTACACTTTTGCAGAATAAAGAAACACTTAGGAATAATGAGAAAGAAATTGAATGATCACGAAAATGGAGAATTCAGTTGCCATGGAGATTTAAAAAATAAAGAACTTGAAGTGAACATCTCAGTGGATATGTTAAAAAACCAGGTAATTTTGGTGAGGGTGGTTTCAAGACAGGGTTTCTCTGAGTAACTCTGGCTGTCCTGGAACTCACTCTGTAGACCAGGCTAGCCTCGTACTCACAGAGAGCCACCCTCCCCTCGGGATTAAACGTCTGTGCCACCACCACCCGGCAAAAAGGAGGTAATTTCAATTTGTTTTGGAGACCATTTCATTGATACTTTATGTCATTGAAAATTAATTCTTTTCTCACTGAAAGGGCATTCTGTTCAAATCAGGCTGGAATGTGAAGCGAAGCAGTACACAGCATCACAAGCCACTAGGTTGTGAACAGCATCAGTTTTACTTAGTAGCTGTTCTATTGAGCTATTAGCATAGCTATTTGTCCAGTTATCTAACAGATTCGGGTCAGAAGCATCTCATGTAGTTCCAGTGCTTTACAAGCACCACCTCATGCTCGCACCACCCTATGAAGGAACCACATACCCTGCAGGCATCACTACTGCCCCATCCCTTTACCTGTTGTGTGCATGTCATATGAATGGGTCTCACTGTCTCTGGTCTAGGTTCTTTTTCCTTGGTTTATTTTGCTTTACCCTGTGTTTTCACTGTTCATGTCATCTGTGGTCTTACCAATATATCAATCAAAGAGATGAGTAATGGTAAAACACGGACAGAGGCTATTCAATCGATATTCACGTTGGGAAGAAAAACAGATAAAAGGCCAAGTCCATCCTCAGGCTGGTGACATGACCTTTAAGTTTACGCTGAGGAAGAACTGGACCAGGAAACAACAGCGTATGCATAATCAAGCAGTCCTAAGGGAGGTGTTTCCGTTCTTGTCCAGCAAGGTGTTTGTTACTGCTCTCACTGCTAGGGACGATTGTCCTGGTTCCTATAAGATAATTGCTCCTGTCCCAGGGTGTAACCTCACCATCATATGTAGCTGCCTCCAGTTTGCAAGGCTATCCTGGTCTGAGAATCCAAAGTGGCCACTGGTTTAAGGTAATGACTCTTTCAGACACTTTGTAGGTGGTTAAAAGGCCAGCTAACCAGGAGACAAACAAAACAAGGCAGAGATGGTGTCTCCTTTCTTTTGCTTAAAGAGAGGCCCAAGTGAAGAGTCCATTTAGCAAAAGCAGCGTCTAAGAACATGATATAGCAAAAGATACTGGAACTTTCTTCCTGCTGCTAAGTAGCATCGCTCCACAGTATGAGTCCTCTATACATTGTATCTATTCCTCAGTTGATAAACCTTTAAACGTTACTACTTTGGGCTTCTATGAACAATGTTGCCATGGACCAACACCTATAAGCTTTTGTGTTTGCGTGGGTTTTAAGTTTTCTTTCAGGTATATTTATGAATCAATAGCTGAGTCATGTGGTGACCCTGCTCAGTCTTTTGAGCTGTCAATATTTCCCAAGGTGACAACACTGAGTAGGAGTTACAGTTTTCTCCAGATCCTTGCCAGCACTCTTGTTCCACCATTTCAAGTGAAAAGCTTTCCATCCTAGTGATATGAAGTACAGATTGTGGAGGCTTTCCTTTGCACTTACCAATTTACTAACAGGATGGTATGAGCATGTGCCTTTTCATGTGTTTATTAAGTGCTTTGTATATGTCTTTGCAGAAGTGTCTAAATGACTCTTTCTCTGATATAGGGGAAGCTGAGAACAGTAAATTGGTGTTACAAAGGACCACATTAGGTTACACAACGTAGAATTTAGCTAAAGTAGCACCCCTGGTTCTCGGGAAAACCATGATTCTGCCCAGCAGCAGGACAACCCCGGCTGATGGCTGACAGGGAGAAGCAGCCCTGGTCCGTCTCAGGATGTCCAAGACAGTATTTTACATTGTAAATCTCCTAGTTTGTCCAGACAACCAAACCTTAGAATTCCCGTCACTGTGTGGCATTTCATTGCTCATAGTGTAACCTGGGGCTGTAAAACTATATAAACAGAAGGGATTTCTGTTTGAGGCTGGTTCCCTGTTGAGTTTTTCTTTGTAATCTCTAAATGCTGGAGTGATTTCTCACTGGGAAGGCATGTTCGCTCTGTAACACCTCCAGTTTTAAATTGCGTTATCTTTTGTTTGCAGGAGTCCTTTATTCTAGACATGACTCCCTTATCAAGAGGCTATTTTCCGCGCACTTTCTTAAGCTACGATCACTACAAGTAAATGACTGTCTTTCATCTGACATACTGCACTCCCACCGCTTATTTATTTCCAAACATATTTTTCATATACAGGAACATAGATTCCTTTCTTTCAGACATTCATGTTTGGTTGTCAAAATATAGATCTCATATTTTAGAGGGAAAATTAAGTACAAATTGTTTTATTTTATGTGTATGGGTATTTTGCCAACATGTGTGTCTGTGCACCACTTGTGTACCTGATGACTTTAGAAACCAAAAGAGAATATCAGATCCCTTGAAACTGGAGGAGCTAGGGCCAGGTCTATATATCCTCAAAATGCACCATATGAAATTCTCAATGATTTAATACAATATTTTTAAAAATATATTTTTGAGATTCTTTGTGGCTTTCATTCTGTTGATTTTGTACAAAGTTCAATGAGTGACATTCTAAAACTCCACTATTGATTACAATGTATTGCAACTGAATTTATGCCAAACTTTGCTCTTCTTTTTCCATTAGACTTCCCCCTGCCTAAATTCTTTTTTTAACCAGGCTATGCAATTTTATTCACGCAGGTCCATGAATTGAAAGAAAAGGGAGCAACTATAATGTCCAAATATCTACCTCTCAATGTACAGTTTAAATACATTGAGCAGGAGTTGTTATCAATAAAAATAGCACAAAAGCAATATGAGAAGCTGCACAAAGATCAGAAGATGCTGGAAAGAGATGCTCTAGCCCTGCAGTACCAGCTCCGAGAGACCATGGTAGGTCGGGGTGAGGAGAAGCATTGTCCATGAGGGCTGAGGGAGGGTGTCGTCATCTAGAAGAAGCGTGAGACCGGGTAACTGTCTGTTACATGCTAAATTAATTTCCCCCGCACTGCAAGTGTGTTCCTTTGTTTATCTTAATAACAGGCGATGTTGGAGATTTCTAGAAGGTGGGTGATGTCTGTTTATCCCTTTAATTACTTCTGTTTCCATCACCAAAATACAATTAATCTTTCAGAATAACCATTTTCAGCTTTTTAGACAGTTTAGCATAAAGCAAGACCCCTGTCGGGAAAGAGACAGTGGGAATCAAAACTTTGACTATGCTTCTGAGTTGCTCTTAAGTTATGCTGTTGGGTTTTTGGGATTGGAATCAGCTCTGTTCTGTGACCTGTCTGCTTACATAAGGACAAGCATGAGAATGATTCAGAACCTGTAGCTCAGGAGCAACAGGAGGCCTGGATCCGAGCTCTGACTCCACCAAAACAAGGTTTGACAGCATTTTATGATTTGGACTTAATAGGATTGGTATTGATATTTTAAACTCTGGCATTTTATCTCACATATTTAAAATTACTCTGGGAATCAATTACTCAAAACTAAAAGCAAACACAGTGAGTCTTTTGAGTGTTATGTGTAGTTATTTTTAAAGTATATCCTTTTAATTCTCCATAGGCAAAATCAGAAGATAAAAAACATGCAAGGGCATTAAGACACCGCAATAACGATTCGGTAATGAGTCAAATGGAACTCAGGATTGAAAATCTTGAAGCAGAGCTTGAGAAAATGGAAGCGGAGGAAGAGTCCAATACAAAAAAGTTAGAGCAATACAAGCAGCGCTGTGTCAGGGAGCAGGAGCTCAGCCAGATGTTATCTCATACGCTCAACAAGTGAGTAGGCAAACTTGTCTCCAGTGTGTGGGTTTCACTGAAAAAGACTCTCAAGCTTGAGTGGGATACGTGAGAAGACTACAAATTATAACTGGGAAGTAATGCAGGAAATGAGCTTACACTTCCAGTGGGGCTGAGAATACTTCTGCTTTTTAATTTTTAGTTTTATATGCTGCTCCCTCCTAATGATATGCTGGTCTTTCGGCTAATTAAGACAGCTTTAGTGTCATAAAATTATATTAACGTTCTCTCAAATAGAAACATTAACAATTTAACTACCTTTTTAGAAACACACCCAAAGGGACCCACGGTAACAACACTGCCCTTCTGGGCACATTCTGGCTCTTGGAGAGATAACTGCCTGTCATTGTGACTATTGAGTCTCTGGTGCCACCATTAGAGCTATGTGTTGACAAACTTTACAGTCTGCTGTACATCAAGGCAGACTTAAGTCCTAGGGGAAGGTTAGCCCAGTGATGGACAAAGCTCCACTCACAGTACAGTGAGCTTAGCCCCTGGGCCAGTGTCAGGGTGTATGCATGACAGAAACAGCAAGCCCTACCTCAGAGATGACATAAGAAGCTGACTGCCCCAGGAACTGCTTGATTCTTTGTGTTTTGTTTTGTTTTGTTTTTTTAACCCTCCGGAGAACCACCTTCTGCTGCAGAGGCTGATCCTCTGAATTACCCTTCTGTTCATTCGATAGCTCTTGAAACCGAGCTGCTTTATTGCATGTGACTATTTCTAACTGGTTTGTGAGTTTTGTTTTGTTTTGTTTTGTTTTAATTGTATACATCTTGTACATTTGTATACATTCAACTGTATACATTTGTCATGGATCGCCACAGGACATTTTGCTGTGGGTTCCTATGGTGCAATATGCCAAGAATAAGAGTTAAGCATCATCTCCCATAGCTTTACCCTTTAAGAACAGGTGTGTCTACTAGCATGACCAGTTTTACTAAGAGGCACACGTCTAGGAGCCACCTATCATTGGCAGTCATTCATCTCTCTCTTACTCTGAATTACATGTTAGCTGGAAATAGATGTGACTTCTTTAGAACAAATTTACACTTATACCCGAGTGTCAAAGGCATGCTCCAACATGTTTACAGCATTAAGGCATCGGCACGTGCAAATATAAAATACTTCCTAAACAGCAACTTCTTTAGGGAACAAGGGCATAAGCATTTATTTTCTTCTGCAATCTTTACAGGACTAATAGAAAACTAAGTAAAGTCAGAACAGACATTCTGCTGGCGACAGAGCGGAACAGAACTGTGCAGAACACTCTTACCGCAAGGCCTGCCCCCCAAAGTCCTAGTGTTACCAAGCACAGTGCTGATGTAAAATGCAAGCCCAGCTTCACTCCAAGCAGAAACCCAGAGCCTTCCACATCCACCCTTCGGCCTTCCCCTCTGTCTGTACGGAGGAGTCTGCTCAAGGTAAGCTGTATTCTCTTCTGACCTTTGGTGTTCCAACTCTGATATCTGATAGTAATGTTGATTATTTTTCATTTGGTGAAATATCGAACTGTTTAGTAAAGATCACAGTAGTCAGTGTTCTCTAAGAAGAAGAAAAGGTATGTGTCTGAGTATTTTGCCTACATGTGGATGTAAGTGCACTGTGTGCATTCCTGATGCCTGTGGAAGCCAGAAGAGGGTGTCAGATCCCCCCTCAGGAATTACAGGGGATTGTAAACCACCCTGTGGTTGCTAGGGATTGAACTCTGCAAGAGTAGGAAGTGGACTTAAAGGCTGAGCCATCTTTCTAGCACCCATGGGAAAAAACATGAACACATATATCTCACATTTTCTGTATCCATCCACTGACTGGTCATCTATGCTGCTCCATAATTTGGCTATGTGTTGTGATAATCCTGGCATGCATGACTGCTGCTGTATACTAACTTAGAGATGGATCACATGGCGTTGATTTCCATGGTGACTAAAGTCACCTATTATACAATCCCAATGTGGTTTTAAGGGTTCCTGTCCCTCATATCCTCATCAATATTTCCCTTGTTTTTGAGAGTGTGTCTAAATGGGTTCTCAATGCAGTTCTGATTGATTCTGAAGATACTAAACACATTACACATATTAATTACCAACTTCTACATGTTTACATAAAAGTATTTCCTCACTCCATGAGTTTATTTGCTCTTTTGATTTTTCCATTATGCTAGTTATTGGTCCCTTGATAGCTGAATAACTGACAGAGATTTGCCCCTTTCTATGGCCTATCTCTCTGGATACTTGGTTTTTTTTCTGTTGGTGCGCATAAGGCTTCTTTCTCTTTTTCTAAGATATTAGGAAAGCACTCTACCTCTGAGCTAAATTCTTATGTCTAAGTTTTTTAAATTTATGTAGGCTACTTGTCCATTTTTTTATATTATTTCCTGAGTTATTTGAATCTTATTCAGAAGTCACAGGCTGTTGCTGTGTCCTTAATTGTTCCCATAGGTTCTCTCCCAATAGTCCCAAAGTATGACTCTTATATCATCATATTTGACCCATTTTTAAATAATTAATTTTTAAAAGTTTTGATCTGGTTTGGAAGGTTGTGGTTATTGTTTTGTTTTTTTGTTTTTTGGGGGCAGGTTGGGTTTGGGGGGAGGATTGTTTGGTTGGTTGGTTACTCGGCTGGTTTTTCAAAACAAGGTTTCCCTGTCCTGGACTCACTTTGTAGACCAGGCTGGCCTCGAACTCACAGAGATCCACCTGCCTCTGCTTCTTGAGTGCTGGTATTAAAAGCGTGCACCATCGCTGCCTGGCTTTTTAGATTTCATACAAGTATATAACATACATTTAGCAAAGTCTCCTTCCTGTCCCCCATTTTCTTCCCCTCCCCCTCAGTTTTACTTCTACTTTCATGCCATACACAAACAGGACTTTATGTATCTAAATTTTAGAGACCAAAATAAAAGAAATCTAGGACCCACAAATGAAAGCATATGACATTTGTCCTTCTGGCAGTGATTTAATAAGAGAGTCAGGGAGGGAGAGAGAGAGATCTCCAGTGTTGCTGGATTTTTAATGGAGTTCAGCTAAAGCTCTCCACCTTGCCTGCCCTGAAGGGAAACAGCAGGAACCTCCTGTTGCAGTCCCCATCTCCCCTAGAGATGCATGCTGGTTAGTATTTGGTCAATTTGACACAGGCTAGGGTCATCTGGGAAGAGGAACCTTAACTGAGAAAATATCTGCATCAAATTGCCACTAGGCAACTCCATAGGACATTTTCTTGATTAATGACTAATGTGGGAAGTCCCTGCCCACTGTGGGCAGTGCCACCCCTGGGCAGCTGGTCCTGGATAGTACAATAAAGTGTGGGGAGCAAGCCAGTAAGCACCATCCTCCATGGCTTCTGCCTCAGTTCCTGCCTGTAGGTTCCAGTCTTGGGTTCTTGTTCTGACCTGCTCAATGTAGGACTGTGACATGGAAGTATAAGATGGACTAAACCTTTTCCTCCCCAAGTTGCTTTTGGCAATGGTGTTTGTCATAGCAATCGAAAGCAAACTAAGACTAAGGGAAACTAAGAGGACAAATTTAATGCAACCATGTCATTTCACTCATAAAATTTTTAAATGGTTCCCAATTGTAGAAATCACAAAGAAAAAAAAAGAAAAAAAATCACAAAGAAAAGTTCAATTCAACTATGCTTGTTCCTATCCCAGATATTTGATAGTATTTAACAATTTTTTGACTAGGAGAAAAATCATAAGACATTAGTTTGAACAAAATGTGAACAAAATTTTTAAAAACTAGTTTTCATTGTATATTTATTAGTGGAATGTCTGTTCCACCATCATACAATCCTGTAGCTTTGATGGCCTTTTGATGATATTCTTAATGCACAGAAGCCTGTGGTAAATTCAGCCTCAAACTTTTCTTCCTACTAGTCTCCACAGCTCAACACAATAGAAGAGCACATCTAAGTTTTCTCAGTGTAATTAAATAGACTAAAGGAGAAAAAATTAAATGAGTGTTTTACTATGTAAGATTATAATATCCTAGCAAACTGGTATTTTTCATCATTTGTTAGCCTAGTTTCAAATTTTTTCAAAAGAAATAAGGTGATGAAATTGGATTTCTGCACAGACAAGAGAATGAGGGGCTGGGGAAATGTTTCAGGGGTTAGAGTGCTTGCTGCACAAGCAAGAAGACCTGGGTTTGGATCCCAGCACCCACTCAAGAAGCCAGGTATGGCAGAACATGCCTGCAGTCCCGGTGCTGGGAGACGGGGACGAAGGGAGCCCTGGAGCTAACAGCCAGCCAGTCTAGCCAGTCATCGAAACCAGTTTCAGAGAGAGATCTGTCACAGAAATATGGAGGTGAGTGACAAGGAGGATACCTGAGTTCAGCTTCTGGCTTACACATACACAGGGGGTGGGGGTAGGGGAGAGAGGTCACTTGCACACATGCAGTCAGACACACATTTTTTTAAACCAAGTAGACAGTTCCAAGAGGCTATCTTCTGGCCTCAAAATGCGCATTTGTGCACACACAACTGCATACACATGAACACATACACACACGCGCGCGAGCACACACAAAGAGAATGAAAGCTGAATATTTCTGTAAATTGTTGTGCATGGTAAAAGTACAAAATGTTCGCATTCATTCCCACCAGAAAAATCAGGTTCTGTCATTTTAAAAGTATATGATGAACAAGAGTGTAAATGTGCACACCATATAGAAAAAATTTGGGAGGTGAGGGCGATTGTACTTTCATTTGGGGAGGAAAAGGCTCATTTTAGTATTTCTAGCTAAACTGAAGGACAAAAATCCTACCCTATTAGTTCTAATGTGCCGATGGTTTCCTTATGGGGTGTTAGTTTGACAATCATGCTAGACTTGCGAGATTCAAAACACCCTTTCATCAATTCACAAAGCTATGTCTGCATAGTCACTGCTGAATGCCTTGAAACAGTTTCTGTCCTGAAATGACTGAGTTGACTGGGTTTGTTTTTATTTTTCCTTTTTTTTTTTAACATAACATTTTTGTTGGTTCTCTGGGACTCTCACATCATGCACACCAATCACACTCACTCCCCAGTTCTTCCACGTCTGCTTCGCCACCCTTGTAACACACACACACACATACACACACACACAGTAAAAATAAAAATGATAATTTTAAAAATCCAGTTTGTGTTGTCTATATACTCACTGGAGCATGGTCAAATGCCCTACTCCTTAGTAGAGCTGAGTCCTTCCCCTCCCAGGGCCCCACCAGAAGCCATCAACTGTGGAGATCTAACTTCAACATCCCATCACTATTTTTAGAGAATTCTCTTCAGTGCCTTCCTGTCTAGGATGCTTTTTAGGGGGTTGGGGATGGACTCATATCAGAACAGCCCCCTGTGATGACATCAGACACCAACATGGCTTCAGGCTGCAGCACAGACCATGGACATCCACATGGCCTTTGGTGTAACAGGGGCCACAGGCATCAACATGGTCATGTGCACTTGTCTGCTCCCTCATCCAGCCCACTGATTTGCTTTCCTGACACAGAGGCTTGCTATATAGATAGCCCAGACTTGCTGTGATGTAGCCCAGGCTGATATTAAACTTATGATGTTCCTGCCTCCACATCCCAAGTTCTAAGACTCCAGGTGTGTGTCATCCATTGTACCTGATTTCTTAATGACTTCAGTAACTCTTCTCCTTTTATCTGGTATTTAGCTGTTCCACTTACAAGACTAGTCACTAATTCTGCAGTCACAGAAATGTCATAGAAGCTAGGCGTGGTGGAGCACACCTTTAATCCCAGCACTCGGGAGGCAGAGGCAGGTGGATCACTGTGAGTTCGAGGCAGCCTGGTCTACGACTTCCAACTGTTTATTATTTCTTGGCTCCTTTTATACTTTCTAAGGCAAAATTCTCTACATCAGAAGAAAAATTACCTCACAGCCATAAAAGTAATTATCACAGAGACAGATAAAGTCATTGCATAGGGAAACACAGAGGGATTATTAGTTAATCATGCCTAACTAGACATTTATTATCTGTTACTTCATTCCACAATTTTGTCATAAGTTCAAAGCAATAGTTCTTCATGTCATAGGTTAACAAGGTTTAATGTTACTATGGATTAAGGATTTACAACAAGATAATTGTTTATATGTCTTTCCATTAAGGTTCACACCTATTTAAACATTCTTTATCTATCTCTTAGCTCCACAAGTTCATTGTAAATTCAAAGTAATACTTTTATCTGCCTTTCATTCCTCACACTCATTGTAAGTTCAGAGCAATAGTTTTTTATGTCATAGGTTAGCAAGGTTTTTACCTAGAAACAAGTCATCTATCTTATATCCTATTTTTAAGGCCTTGTATAACTTAGTTATCATGATGCATACTAAGACCTGTGATCTCATCTCTGGACCTAACCTATAGTGAATGTTTTCCGAAATCGTAAATTTGCCTCAAGCCTGTTCTTCCTAGTGTAATTTATGTGCTTAAAACATATGAAGGTTCACAGAACTCCTTTATGCAGCCTTTGCTATTCTGCGGGGGGCAGGGTTAAATTACTTGCATCAAATCAGGAATTCTATGAAATTATTATCAGGAATTATAAAATCATCAACTCATCTAAGCATCATGAAAGTACATCTTCACATTGATACTGCAGAAAATCTGTCCACCAGAGTGGGTAAATACTCAGGAAACAATAGGCCATGAGGGTCTCTCCTTGCCATGTCAGATATATGAGGGATACAGCAAGAACAAACATGAAAAGGTGTATCAGCAGCAAGAAGCAATCCAGAGACAAAATCCCTCTTCAGGGTGTATATACCCATCATCAGCTGTGCAAAAACAATGGGCCACCTCCAGGAAGCTCACTTGCTTGCCACAGCCTTCTCTGCATGGCCTCTGGAAAAAAAAAACTATTAAAGTGAAAAATCTTGGCAAAGTTTTATACAGCACAGAATTTTGATAAGATACATGAGTTAATTTGTGTAGTATAAAGTATGAGCTGGCTAGTTATGCTTATGTTACTACAATAGAATATTCCCTTATGGGGCTTGAGAGATGGCTCAGAGGATAAGAAGACTGACTACTCTTCCAAAGGTCCTGAGTTCAATTCCCAGCAACCACACGTTGGCTCACAACAATCTATAATGTGATCTAATGCTTTCTCCTGGCCTGCAGGTGTACATGCACGTAGAGCACTGTATACATAATAATGAATAAATAAAAGTTTTTAAAAGAATATTCCCTTGTAATAGATTAATATTCACAGTACTCATTATCCAATTAATCTAAACAACATAACACAATAGTCTGTATGATTTATATTTAAAATACATAGGCATTTAATTTTATCTACACTGAGTTTTTTCATAAGTAATATTCAAGTTAGGTCTAATTTCTAAATTTTTATTTTAAATTTTTTAAAAAATACTTCATTTATTTGTTTGTTTGCTTGTTTGTTTGTTTATTACCTGGGCTATACTCCCAGTACCCACATGACAGGTTGGAATTATCTGTAATTCCAATGCCTGACCTCCAGGCACTGTATGCATATGGTGCACATGCATAGATGCAAGCAAAACACCCATACACATAAAGTCAAAATAAATCTAAATATTGTAAAGAATGGTTGTGAATTTTTATTCATGATCATTTTGTGATGCCTAGCTTACTGACGTCACCATATAATGTATATGCTCTGGTAATGTCAGAAAATAAAACATGCTGTCTGTGAGAATGCATTATTATTATTATTATTGTTGTTGTTGTTGTTGTTATTATTATTATTACTACTACTACTACTACTACCACCATTATTTTTGTGTGTATGTGTATGCGCATGGGTGTGTATTTGGGTTTGTTTGTGTACATACCAATTTGCATACACATACTGACATGTACGTGTGGAAACCATGCATCAACATTGAGTGGTGTTCTCAATCAGCTCACTTTACCGTGTTTTTCGAGGCAGGGTTTCTGACTGAACCTAGAACTCATTGATTCGGTTAGGCTAGCTGGACAATGGGCCTCAGGGGTCCCCTTCCTTTTTCTTTATTTTTTCATACAACATATTCCCATCTCTCATCTCCCAGATCTTCCCTACCTCTCCACCCATCCAACTCCACACATTTCTCTTTCTGAGAACAAAGAAATTTTTTTTTAAATTAAAAACCCACAAAACACAACACACACGAAAAAGAAAAGAAAAACCATATAAAAACACAAATCAGAAAACATACAAGCAAAAGATTAGAAAGTTTTTAAAAATGTCCAAAACAATATGAGACAAAAAAAAATCTACTAAAATACCATTTAGTTCATTTTGTGCTAGCCATCCACTAAGGCCATGGGGCCTACCCTTAAGTGTGGTTTATAAACCCAGTGAGACTCCAGTGCAGAAGACTCAGTTTCCTTTACAAGTAGTTGTCGACTAGAGGGAGCTTCTTGGTTAGAAATAGAGGCTTGTGTCTACATCTCCTCTCAGTGCTGGAACTCCATCTGACTTGGACCTATGCAGGCCCTGTGCATGCTGTCATAGCCTCTCTGTGAGTTCATATGTGTCAGTCCGATTGTGTTTGGAAGATGTTGTTTCCTTGGTGTGATCCATTCCCTCTGTCTCCTCTTCTACATAGCTTCCTGAGCCCTGACAGGAGGGGTTTAATTAACACTTGTTCCATTTAGGACTGAGTGTTCTAAGATCTCTCACAGTGTTTATTTGTGGTTTTCAATATTAGTTCCCATCCACTGCAGGAGGAAACTTCTCTGCTGATGGCTGAGGCACTGATCTATGGGTATGACAGAAAGTTGCTAGCAGTCATTTCATTGCTAAGTTCCTTTAGCAAAATAATAGTATTTAGTTTTCACCTGGACCCATGACTTAGCTAGTCTCTGGTTTTAGGCCACCCAAGCAGTGTCCACTTGACACAAGCTAGAGTCATCTGACCGGAGGGAACTAAAAGCATCCAACTGAGGAATCTAGAGACCACTGGACAAATGAAACATCTGAAGAAAAAGGATGGGTCATGAAGATGTCCCAAGAAAAGGAGTAAATTGGTCCAATGAACAAAAGAACCAGACACCAGCTGACAGAAGGAAACACAGGAAGGAGGGACATTGAGTTGAAGGGTACTTAAGGCAGTTTGGAAAAGGAGAAGGGCTTTTTCCTTCTGGGTAGTTGTGTGAGATCAGCTTGGTGCTTTCTCCGCCTCTTAAGCCGTGGTTGGCATTATTTAGCCCCTGTTTACAGGAAACTCTAAGGTTAAAGATATGACCTAGGGATAAGCCATACCACAACAAGAAACAATTTTTCCCCAGTTCACAATGGGATGAAATACCCTGTAATGGAGAACCTCAGTTTTTTAAAAAATGTCTCTATTAGATCCAGCTGTTGGGCATTCTTTTAATTAGTGATTGATGGGGAATCCCACCCATTGTGGGTGGCGCTATCCCTGGGCTCTATAAAAAAAAGGAGGCTAAGCAAGCAAAAAAAAAAAAAAAAAAAAAAAAAGCAAATCAGTAAGCAGCACCCCTCCATGGCCTCTACATCAGCTCCTGCCTCCAAGTAGGTTCATTCCCTGCTTGAGTTCCTGTCTTGACTTCCTCCAATGATAAACAGCAATATGGAAATATGAGCCTAATAAACACTTTCCTCCCTGTTTCACATTTGATTGTATTTCATCAAAGTAATAGTAACCCTAACTAGGGCAGGTTCCATCTCATGGAGTGGGCCTTAAATCCAATCAGGGAGTACTTGGTCACTCCCACAATATTTTGTGCCACTGTTGCATCAGCTTATCTTGCAGGTGAATCATCACTGTAGATCAAAGGGCTTGTAGCTGGGTTGGTGTTTACTTTTCTCCTCTGGTAGTGTGCAGAGTACCTTCCAGTACCATGAACAGGAGAGGTGAAGGTTCCGGTTAAGCACCAGCTCAACTTCTGTGTTCAATGAGATATACAGGTATTCTCTTCAGCAATAGGGCGTTACTATTAGTTTGTGGAGAGCAACCAATACCTTTGGTAATAGCCTGAGTTGTTTGAAAGCTTCCCTGAGTCCCCTCTGACCAACAACTCAATTAAATGTAACCCATTCCTAGCACTGGAGGTTTCACTTGATGGCAAGCAAATGTAGCTGAGGCTTTGTCTCCTCATTATTTGGTGATTCAACTTAGATCTCTTCCATATATGTACATATTTTTAAAAGCTCCTACTTTAATAGGTTTTTGGATTTTGGGGTTTTTTTGTTTTGTTTTGTTTTTTTGGTTTTGTTTCATTTTCTTTGTTGTTGTTGTTTGGGTTTTTTGTTTGTTTGTTTGTTTGAGACAGGGTTTCTCTGTGTAGCCTTGGCTGTCCTGGACTCACTTTGTAGACCAGGCTGGCCTTGAACTCACAGCAATCCACCTGCCTCTGCCTCCCGAGTGCTGGTATTAAAGGCGTGCGCCACCACGCCCGTCCCTACTTTAATAGGTTTTGAGGGCCCATAAAAGAGATATTTTAAGTGATGTATCACTCCCACAATATGATTTTTTTACTTTAACATTATAAATTCTGACATTTCAGAAGCAGCAAAAAATGGTAAAAGACATAACTGAAGAGGTAGATAAAGGTATGTTGCCAATGTGTATGTTTTCAATTTAGAGTAAAGTATCAATTTCCAAGACAAACGGTAAGTAGCAAATGGAATCCCTGCCCTTTAGTTTGTAGAGTCTACATTCAAAACATGCAAAAGCAGGCCTCCCTAGTGAGTGCCACTCACCCTGCATTTCTGTAGCTTCCATGGCTTTTCAAAAGCTCTTTTTCACTCTTCATCAACATCTGCAGTTAACCTCCTCAAAAACAATCACCTATTGATACTCAGTGAAGCAACCACACTTCCTACACTGTCACTTGCCAAGTATCATTTTAAATCCCATTACTCATTTCTCATTGGCTCACCCTTTGCCCGGAGGAGGAAACGCTGATTTCCTCCTTATGAAGGCTAGAAATCAGAATGACTGCAGTAGAGATCTTCTGCCTTCTCTCTCAGCACTCACCTACTGGGGACAACTGCTCCGGCTTTCAGGATCCACGGACTACTCATGTTCCTCCTCACCTCTAGTGTTTGCATGGCTGACTTTCTCCTTTATTCACCCAATACCAGTGTATATAACACCCCCACCAAAGAGGCTACAACATCAACACAACACTAGCATGTAAGTCCCTCTGAGTGTTGTAGTGGTTCCTGTATTTTACCTGTCAAAGAGGCTTTGGTTCAGTATAGGCATAGCACGTCCATCGGAGGTGGAGATATAAGCCAGTGAAATGATTACTGAGGGCGGGAATACGTCTTCTCGGTACTCACCACTTAGCACATGGCCTCTGAGTAAATGAGTGAAGAACGGGAATGCACACTGACACTTATCCCTGACGGTGAATAATTCAGCGTGTATATGTGAGCAAATTATATTTTCGTTTTGTATTGTAGTGATATATACATATTTGCCATTTTTATCTATCCTGATTAAGGCTCAGTCTTTCTTACTGACTCCTGCTGTTGACTATGAAGTCTCTGAAGTAAACATGGTAATTCTTACTTTTTCTTTCTAGCTGCAGCTGAACTTGAGTCTTGGACCTTGGAAGCTCTTCCTTCAGGAGCTAAATAAGTCAAGATCTACTTTAGGGAGATAACAAAAATGTGTACAGATTGAAAATAAATGTTTTTCTGAAAGAAGACATTTTATTTACTGACCTTTTATATAACATTTTAGTAGGTTCCCATTAAATATGCTATGTGATAACTTTATTGAAAGAACATGGTTTTATATCATATATGTGTGATTTTTAAAATCCTATATTTAGGGGCTGGAGAGATGTCTCAGTGATTAAGAGTACTTGCTGCTCTTGCAAAAGCTGAGAGTTCAATTCTGAGCATGCACATCAGGTGACTCACAACCACCTATAACTCGAGCTCGAGGAGTTTAATGCCCTCTTCTAACCTCCAGTCAAACCTGTATTTCAGCGTATCTGTGTACACACGCGCGGGCACACACACTGCAAATTAAATATTTTAATCCTATACTTTAAGCTGTTTCTTGGCATAAACTAATTTTGTGTATCTTACAAGTGAAAGCATGTATTATATACCACAAAAATGGCCAAATTTCAACTATTCAAATGGAATCCAAACAGCCAAGTTGTCATTCATCATTTGCTAGAATTAAAAATCATTTTGATGGTGACTTTCCCAATATTTACCAGTATAAATGCACTTGCAGATGTGGACATCACTCTAGTTGGGCGGCATTCTGCCCACTGTCGGTGTTTTAATGTACTGTAGTCATTATAGGGCCATCAAACTCAAGGGAATTTTGAACTTCAGTGCTTTTAACTTTAAACACTGATTTGTAGCCATTTACTAAAAGAAAAACAACTTTTGTTGAAGGAATTTCATCATTTCTGCTTAACTTTTTTCGGAAATGTCTTAAAATTAGATCTTCAAATAATATCACAAAGATCCTTTCTCTGTGGCTCATTGCAACATAATCAATCCTACTACAGTAGGCACAAAGAAATGCAATATAGCCGAATCACAAGACAAGGACTTCAAAACAGCTATTATGAATATGCTCAAAGACCTACAAGGCAATATGAATAAGCAGCACTTCAGAGGGAAGGCTCACCAACAGAGTACAGTGACGAAAAGGAGAATCTAGGCATTGAAGACGATATTGAAGAAATGGATACCTCAGTCAAAGAAAATGTTAAATCTTAAAAAAAAAAAATCCAGGCATGAAAACATCTAGGAAATCTGAGACATTATGAAAAGACCAACTCTATGAAGACAAGAATAGAGGGAGGAGACGAAACCCAGGTCAAAAGAATGGAAAGTAGTTTCAAAAAAATGATTGAAGGAAATTTCCCTAACCTAAAGAAGGAGGTGCAGCCACTTATGTTAGCGCACACCTTTAATCCCAGCACTTGGGAGCCAAAGGAAGGCAGATCTCTGTAAATTCAAGTCCAGCCTGGTCTACGAAGAAAATTCCAGGACAACCAGGGCTGCTACACAAAGAAATTCTCTCTTGGGGTAGGGAGTAAGGGGGGGGGGGTGAGGGGTGGTAGTTGTGGGGGGTGGGGGATACCTATCAAAAGTACACAAAAGTACAAGAAGCATAGAGAAACCAAATAGACAGGACCAGAAAAAGAAATTCCACATTCCTCACAACACATAAAAATCAAAATATTAAAAGTGCAAGGGGAAAAGAACAAGTAACATATAAAGGCAAGCCCATTAGAATAACACTTGACTTCTCGGTGGAGACTCTAAAAACAAGAAGAGGATGTTCTACAAACTCTCAGAGACCATAGATACCAGCCCAGACTACTACACCGAGCAAAACTTTCAATCACAATAAATGGAAAAAAGGAAAACATTCTATGGCAATATCAAATGTAAGAAGCATCTATCTTCAAGTTCAGCTTTATAGAAGAAACCTCAGCCTGAAGAGGTTAACTACACCCAAGAAAACAAAAAGGCATAAATAACCTAGACCAGCAAATCAAAAGGGAGGACCCATATCATAACAACAAAATAACAGGAACCAATAAACACTGCTCATTGATAACTCTCAGAAACAACAGTCTCAAATCCTCAATAAAAAGACACAGGCTAAGAGACTGGATCTGAAAAACAGAACCCATCCTTCTGCTGCAGGCAAGGAACACACCTCAACATCAAAGATAGACATCACCTCATCAAATGTACTCAAGAAGCAAGCCAGAGTAGATTTAATATCAGACAAAATAGACTTTAAGCCAAAACTAATCAGAAAAGATAGGGAAGAACACCACACAGTCGTTAAAGGAAAACTCACCAAGAGAACATTCTACACAGTTATGCACCAAAAACAAGGGCTCCCAAATTCATAGAAGAAACACTACTACAGCTAAACTCACACATGGAACCTCACAGTGATAGCAGATGACTTCAATACCTGATTCTTGTCGTGAACAGGTTATCCAGGCAAAAACTAAACAGAGAAGAAATGCTGGAGCTGGTGTCATACACCAAGTGGTCATAGTAGATATTTACAGAATGTTTCGTCCAAACACAAAAACATGCCTTCTTCTTAGCAGCTCATGGAACCCTCTCCAAAGTTGACCAGATACTTAACACAAAGCAACTCTCAACAGATAAAAGATAAAACAGAAAAAAGCAGATAAAAATCTGAAAAAAAAAATCCTACATCCTATCTGACCACCACACATTAAAACAACACTAGATACCAACAACAGAAAGCTTACAAACTCAAGGAAACTGAACAACTCACTACTGAATGAAAAAATGTGTCAAGAAAGAAAAAAAATTTTTTTAACTTTTTATAATGAAAATGAATACACAACATACTCAATCCTATGGAACACAATGAAGGCAGTTCTAAGAGACAAGTTCAGAGCACTGAATGCCTACATAAAAGAAACAGAGAGATCTCACATTAGCAACTTAATGGCACATCTGAAGCTCTATTCGAACAGATGAAAAAACACCCAGGAGTAGATGGCAAGAAATAATCAAACTCAGTGCTGAGATCAATAAAACAGAAAAGTAATACAAATAATCAATGAAATCTTCTGTCTGTCTTTCTGTGTCTCTCTTTTCTTCTTCTTCCTCCTCCTCCTCCTCCTCCTCCTCCTCCTCCTCCTCCTCCTCCTCCTCCCTCCCTCCCTCCCTCCCTCCCTCCCTCCCTCCCTCTCTCTCTCTCTCTCTCTCTCTCTCTCTCTCTCTCTCTCATATTCCTCAGGAGGAAACAATGATATTTATCTGAGTAGGTACACGAGACCGAACTCTAGTCACTCTCCTCTTGTAGTGCACTGCGAGCCCAGGTACAAGTGCGTCGACCAGTTAGAGGAGGGCGCTGGTCTCCCCAGCCTCTGCGGTCACCAAGGTCACCAAATTCACAGTACCCTGATGGCCTAAAAGTGGCCGAGGAGGATCTCTAGGGGAACAGGAAGTGCCTGCGAGTCCCGGGACCGGAGCAGGACAAGGTAACCGTGACGGTTGCAGACGCAGTTAGGATTACAGGCAGCATGGTCTTGCAGGAAAAGAACACAGAAAGGGTAACCTAAGCTCCCTGCTGCTTGCTCGCCTAGAAGAGCGCTACCTTCTCTACGACCTGAGCTGGGCAGGCCCCGCCTCCAGGAGCAGTGGAGCACGGCGTGTGTAGAGAGACGCTCAGCCAAGGGGGCGTGGGCAAGCTCGCAGTGCACGCTGGGACACTCGGTCATCCGACACCATCTTGCTTTGCTACCGGTGGCGGTGACCGTGGGAAAGGGCATCCGCCAGAACCATGAAGTTCCTCAGCAGGGCCGGCTCCTTCTCGGTGAGCACGGGGGCACGCGTAGGGCAGGGCGGGGGAGGCTCGTCGGCCGCTCGGGGGCTGGATGCGGAGTGTGCAGCCGGGCCTCGGGCCTGGGTCTGCCCTTCAGGTGAACCCCGCGGACAAGCGGGCGGCGGGCGAGCTGAGAGGCCTGGGAGGCTCGGCGGGTCCTGTGAGCAGGAGAGAGCTCACGCCGGGAAAGCCGGAGAGAAGGGTGGGCTTGAGAGCGGCGGCGAGGCGACTCTCGGGAGGCTCCTGAAGGTCACTCCGGGAACAGGTAAGGGCGGAGGCAGACGACCCCCGGGCCGCTGGTTGTCCCAGCTGCGGTCGGTGCCTCAGTTTCCCCACTGTGTGCGAGTATAATAAATGCACTAATGCAGTGCGACACTTATCTCAGTGCTCGCACTTCGCTTTTTGTCACTCCTGAGTCCTGGCATTTGTAAGGTGCTCTTTTCTCGGTCTTTTATTTAAAGGCTTCCTACGGGAGGGGCTCTTGGTCATTCCTCGAGGCTCCTTCCTAACCCTAAATTATGTAGTTGTCACTTGTGGAGGAAGTACCTCATGTATCAGCCCGTTATCACTGTAAAACAGTGATGGTCAAGAAATGAAAGTGGGAGCATTTACAGTTCAGCAAGAGCTAATTTGCCCCCAACTGGCCGGTTCCATGTGGAGCTTTTTGTTCCTAACAGCCCTTGGGGGGGGGGGGGTGCTGCTGTCATCTAGTGGTAAGCGGAGCTGAGCTGCTAAATATCCAACGGACAGCAGCCCCTACAGCACAGAGTTACGACGCAAATGCCAGTAGTAAGTGTTGAGAGACTACTAGAAGGCCAGGCCTGGGTATGGTGTTTCCTTGCGCTTTGTGCTTACATATATGTATTGTCGAATTGTACAAATTTAGGCTAAAGTTGTATTCCTTGAGTCTAGACCAGGCAATTACTAACAGTCCTTTGAGGGCAAGACTTTGCAGGAGAATAAATTGATGTGTGTGTGTGTTTTTTTAAACAAAATAGAAATTGTATGACAGTTGAGAAGATAAGCCTTTCCTGAAAGGAACCAGAGAAATGCAGAGTTTTTAAAATGTTGCCACCCCAAACCTAAATCTTGCTTGGCAGTGGAACTGTGGATTATTCTTATGTGTATACTTGCATATTATGGAATTGCATTTTGGGAAATCACAGCCAAAAAATCACAAGTGGCTACATACACCTTGCCCAGAAAACGAAATTGATAGTGACAAAGAGTTCGTTATGATTCATAATTAGAAAGCAGGACTGAAGGGTTGGTAGTAATACTAAGAACATGTGAACGTTGGCAGCAGATGAACCCAGCACTAATAGCTGAGTGTTCAGTATGCAGCAGTCTGGGCAGTGAGAGTAGGAGTGTTATAGGCCTTTGCAGGTACCTTCCAAATCAGCAGCAACACATTCTTAGCATCACGGGAATGTATTTGCTTGTATTAGTAACCCTGTGAAACCTAAGCATAATTGCAATATCAGAATACTATATTCTTGTGTATAATTTGTAAATATATGTGTATGAATAAAGTGAATATATTTAGGTCCATCATCCAAGTTATTACCTATTATTCTAAGATTTTGCTGTTGCTTTAATCCCTTGTTGATCTTAGGATGATGTAGATATTAGGCCAAAGAAGCTGAGCCCCTTCCTTGGTTGACTGTGCCTAGTAGAGCAGCACCTAAGAGGATGCAAATGTGATGGAGATGTCAGGGGCTTTGAGAAAAGATCCTTAAAGTGATCGAGGTGATAGTGATTATCTTAGCTGGAAATTGAAGAGACTGACAAATATAGGAAGCCATAGTGCTGAAATCTATTTTTAAAGTGTTAACATAACCATCCAAACTTTTCAAAACATTACAACCAGAAGGAAACACTTGAAATTTTAATAAAAGAATTAAAAAGTAAAGAAAATGCGTACTTTTTAAAAAGATCATAGAGAGCTCATTATTCTCTTTAAATCACAAATAAGGTAGAAGTTTAAGAATGACTTAGGCCAGGCATAGGAGTGTAAACCTGTAGTCCGGGAGGAATCATGAGTTTTGAGGTCATCCTGGCCTTCATTCCTTTCCCTCCCCTCCCCTCCCCCCAAAAGGGTAGAGGAAAAAAGAAAAGAAAAGAAACTATTTGCGGGGGGGGGGGGTGGTTTGGGTAGACTGAATGGCTAATAAATTTATTAACGAGATACTTGTCTGAACTTCCCATGATGGTGGTAATTTACTTGAGATCACTGTGTTGAGTGGTGGTGCTGATGCATTGCTTTTACATGTCAAGGACTGTTCTTTTGAGAACACACGTAACATAACCTGTCTTTGTTGTTTTTAGAGATTTTATTCCCTCAAAGTTGCCCCGAAGGTTAAACCTTCAGCAACCCCTGGAGGAGTGCCTCTGCAGCCTGAGGATCTTGAGGTTAGTTCTACTGAGAGGCTCACTGGAGTCCACATCCGCTTAACTTAAGTTCTTCGGGAAAAAGCAGGCGTTGGTGACACCTCTCTTCGGTTTTAACTACAGTTTACCAAATTACCAAATGGCTTGGTGATTGCTTCTCTGGAAAACTATGCTCCTCTGTCAAGAATTGGCTTATTCATTAAAGCAGGCAGCAGATATGAGGACTCCAACAACTTGGGGACCACTCATTTACTACGTCTTGCATCTAGTTTGGTAAGTGTCTTTATTACCTTAGTGTTTGGAAATGATGTGTGACCTTGGGCCTGTAGGGAAGAAAAGAAATAAGGGGCTGAGGATTTAGTAAACCCTTGCTGTGGTGCAGGCTTTAGAACCTGAGTTCCAATAGCAGCACCAGCTGGGCAGTGGTGATGCGTGCCTTTAGTCCCAGAACTGAAGAGGTGGAGGCAAGTAGATCTCTGAGTTTGAGGCCAGCCTGATCCAGAGCAAGTTCCAGGATAGCCAGGGCTGTACAGAGAAACCCTGTCTCAAAAACAAACAAACAAAAAAGCACCCATGTAAAGAAACCAGTCAGAGCCGTGCATGTCTGTGAGGTTGCTATCTTACCAGCCAGGTTAAAAAAGGTAGCTTTCAAAGGGGAGGGCACACCTTTAATCCTAGCACCTGAGAGGTAGAGGTGGGTGGATCTCTGAATTCAAGGCTAGCCTGGTCTACTGAGTGAGTCCAGGACAGCTAAGGCTACACAGAGAAGCCCCATCTCCAAAAAACATAAAAAGGTAGCTTTGGGTTCAGTGAGAAGACCCTGTCTCAGGGGTGTAAGGGAGAGAGCTTCAGAAGATACCCCACAATTTCCTCTGGCCTATTGTGAGTCTGTGTGCGCACAGAAGCAAGCCAGGCATCGGGGTTCACTCCTGTCATCCAAGCACTTGAAAGGTGGAGACAAGATGATCAACAGTTTGAGGCTAGCCTGAACCACATAGAACCTTATGTTAGTAAAACAGCAGAAGCCTGGAAGCAGGGTCCCTCTATTTATTTCCTTGAGCTGTCGTGTCAGACTGGGCAGCTTAACTAAAAGAAATGTATCCTCTTACAGTTTTAGACTTGAAATGGAAGTCAGAGCATCCGCAGGCCCTCCTTCCCCTTCCTTTATATCCTCAGGGTAAAGCTGCAGCACTCCAAAAACAAGAAAGAAAAGCACTACTTTTCTTGTCACTTAGCTGACCTTGTGTCCAGATGTCCTCTTACGAGGACACCTATCATAATGGATTTAGAGCTCCTGCTAATCCAGTATGATTTGACCTTAATTCGTTTACAAAGACCTTGTTTCCTAATAAAGTCACATTTTCAGGTTCTAAGTAGACATGAATCATGAAGGTCTGGTGTTCGACCCTGTAAAATCCCATAATATAAAATGAGAAACCTCAGGATATTAGCCACTGATAATTGTTATTATCCGATTGGATTTTGGAATTAAGACATAAGAAACCAGTAGAAGGGGAAGCAACAACTTTTTATTATAACATTTCTCCTTTCTCTTTCTTCCCTCCAAACCCTCCCACTCTCCTTCAAATTCATAGCCTCTCTTTTCATTGTTACTATATACATTGTGTGTGTGTGTGTGTGTGTGTGTTTCATATACACTCTTACATATAACCTGTGCAGTCTGTATGCTACTTGTATGCGTGTTTTCAGGGCTGACCAGTTGTGCTCTGTTGTCGGGAAGACCACCTATCCCACTCCCAGCTTTCCTCAGTTGCCTGTAGTTCTTTTTGTACAGTTGAGGCCTCATGGACTTTCCCCCTCTTTGGCATGGCCATTGGAGTTGTCCTCGTTAGATACATCTACAAAACATCTCCACACCTAACGTGCAGGAAACGGCATGGGCAGAATGTAAGAGTCAGAGGATCAAGGACTTTGCTGTGAGATGGTGTCTCCTAGTAACGTCAGACACTACACCCATAAAGTCTCACTAATATGCAAGTCTTTTTAGAATAGACAAGTCTAGTAAGCTCATATTGCTAGTAGGATTTTTACACAACTGTATTTTGTATTAAAATCTAAGCCAGGTATGGTGGCATGTGGCTTGTAATTGCAGTACTCAGGAAGCTGAGTTTCAGATAAACCTGACCTGTTTAAAAGTTACAGACCAGCCTGGACCATGTAAAGAGACTTTGTCTCAGAAAAACAAAACAAAAATATACATATATGTGTACATGCATGCAATACATTTTGTTGAATCTCATAATTCTAACTAAAAAGTATCTGCTAGTTAGGACGTGCCAAGTAAAGTTCTGGATCTGCTAATACCAGTTAAAATAGATTTTGATATAGTGTGATGTGTGGCAGACCTGGCATTGAAGAACTATTAAGAAAAATATCCTTTCTTTTTCAAGACTACCAAAGGAGCTTCGTCTTTCAAGATAACCCGTGGAATTGAAGCAGTTGGTGGTAAATTAAGGTTTGTTGAATAGTAACAAGAAATATCCAGGGCTGGAGAGATGGTTCAGGAGTTTAAAGGGTACACTGTTCTTGTAGAGAAGCTGTTGGTTTCCAGCACCGACCTCAGACAGCTCACAACTACTGTAACTCCAGTTCCAGGAATTCAGCACCTTCTGGCCACTACAGTCAGCTCCATTCACATGCGTATACCTGCTCACAGACATGCATGTATACACATCACTAAAAGTAAATCTTTAGATACAGAGGGAGCTGGGCACGATGGTACATGCATTTAACATAGCACTTGGGAGACAGGCAAGGCAAGTGGAGCTCAGTAAGCTCCAGGCCAGCCAGGACTATACAATGAGAGCCTATTTTAAAGTGGTGGGGGAACCCCGAAATAATCAATTATAAGGTGACTCTTATTTGTTAACAAAGGGATTAAAGATTTCTTACACAGAAGGTATTTTCTGTGTATTTATACAGAATTTTCATCAAAAATGTGAAGCATGGCTGTGTATACAGTAGGCACATGTGACTGATTGGGAGCAGATATTTATAGTATTACAGTGTGCAGCACACAATACAGTATACAATATTTCTGGTTGGGAAAAGTAAAAACCATAAATCAGGAAGGGGGAAAAAAAACCGAGAAGGGGGACAAAGAGTAGAAAAAGGCTATTCCCCAAAGAGGAAACCGGAAACAGTGTCGTCAGTGTGGTACTGTGGTGCCTTATCTGTGTCATCTTGTAAAGACTGAAAGCTGAAAGTCCTGTTCAAGGAAATGGACTGATGGAGTGATGGCCGTGATGGGACGATGAAGAGGGGATAGTTTTGGGAGCTAGAAATAATCTCCGTGGCTAAGAATGCCTAGTGCACCTCCAGGGAACCTGATCACCAGCTCTGGGGGATCTCAGACCAGCTTCCGGCCTCTGGAGGCACCTGCACATACATGGCACATGCAAAATATACATAAATAAAATAGGCCTTCTTAAAAGAACTAATAGTTCTCCTAACTGCTGTGTAGTTAGGACGTGAACTAAATATGTATATCTGTGTAAGAGTTTAAAGACTGTACTTAGGGGTATGGTTTCTGGAGTTGAAATAGGGCAATTGCTGTCTAAAGGGTATAAAGTTGAGTATTGCCCTTTTGTTTTTCATTGTAAAATATGTGGAACATAAAGTTTGCCACTTGAAAGGTATATAGGGTTCCATGGCATTAAGTGGCATTTGCTAATCATTACCATTACCACCTCTGGAGCCTCACTGGAACCAACTCAGACTTTGTCCACTAAACTGTGACCTCCCATGCCCTTCATCTTGGCACCATCCTACTTTTTCTGATTTTGACTGTCCTTTTGTTGGAATGCTAGCTTTACTTTTTGCTGTCATTTTGTTTTTCGTATGAATAAGTTACACAAAATGTTTGTTAGTAACTTACTTAACGTAAAGTCCTCAAGGTTCATTCATGTTGTAGCATGAATCAAAATTTGATTACTTTTTAAGGTGGATTTCTTTGCCATTTTTCAAAAAAATACTTCAAAATTTTAGTTGAATATATATGTTCACTGGTAGTACAAAGAATTGGTGCTTTAACAAAGAATATGTAAGAAATGTTATTTTCTAATTTAGATAATTCACTGCAATTTGTTTTCAATTCAGTGTGACTGCAACAAGGGAAAACATGGCTTACACTGTAGAAGGCATCCGGAATGACATGTAAGTACATGCATGTATGGGAACGTCGGCTTTTATGGGGATTCTAGGGGCAGATAGTACAATGACGTGTATGTGTGAAAATGTCGTAGTGAAATCGGCTATTGTATTAAATAAAAATTCATCTGAAAAAAAAAAACGGTTTAGAGACCAGGGAGATGATTTAGTGAGTGATTAAGAATGTATACTGCACTGGGTGCAGTGGCGCACACCTTTAGTCCTAGCACTCACGAGGCAGAGGCAGGCAGATCTGTGAGTTCAAGGCCAGCCTGGTCTATGGAGTGAGTCCAGGACAGCCAAGGCTACACAGAGAAACCCTGTCTCAGAAAACCAAAGAATGTATACTGCTCTTGCAGAGGACCAAAAGTTGGTTCCTAACACCCACATCTGGAGCCTCACAATTGCCTGTAGCTCCAGTTCTGGGGTCTAATGTCCTCTTTCGGCTTCCATAGGTACCTGGACTCAAGTTTATGAGTCTGTGCAGAGGGATATGTATGTAATAAAACTTTCAAATCTAAAGTAGAAAAAAGTTCATAATAAAAATAGAAATAATATTTGCTTTTTTTAAAAGTACCAAGTTTATATTAAACAAGGTAACCTAAACAAGGTGTCAGAAAGATAAATAACATATTCTCTCAGTAAGTCCTCGCTTTTAATGTTTATATGTGTGTGGGGGGGAGAGTGTGGGTGAAAGTTCATGACACTGGAAAGGGAACCACATTACTGCTCAGTTGACTTTGTCACTGTGACTTTAGACTTTTATTGTGAAATATTATTCACAGCCTGGTGTTGACTAGACTCCTAACCACAAATAAGACTATAGTTGAGTATCTTATTTTCTCATAATTAACACACAAAATCTTAGGGACCACTGTCTACTTACTATATAGTGATGTGACCACCACTTTTTGTCTACAAGACACACTGAATGTTACTTATCTTTTAAAAAGAACTAGTTTACTTTATTTTTATTTTTATTTATGCGTATGGGTGTTTTGCCTGCATGGATGTCTCTGTACCACATGCATGGTACCCAAGGAAGCCAGAAGAGGTGTTGGATGCCCTAGGAGTAGTTACAAATGGCTGTAGGCTGCCATATGGGTTCTAGGAGTTGAACCTGGGTCCTCTGGAGTATCAGAAAATGTCCTTAAAACTGCTGAGCCATCAGCCCAACATAAAAGAACCACTTTTTCAAAAGCTACCACAGACCTAGGATTTTGGTACCTTAAATGTTGATTTTACCTTTTTTTTTTTTTTTTTTTTTTTTTTTTTTTTTTTTGGTCCTGGAAATCATCTAGTGCATCTCAACCTGTGGGTCTCGACTCCTTTGGGAATCCCTAACAGTTGCAAAATTACAGTTATGAAGTAGCAATGAAAATAATTTTATGGTTGAGGATATCAAAGGGTCGCAGCATTAGGACGGTTAAGACCCACTGACCTAGAGCCTTGGGGCAGGCCAGGCTGGCCTTCTATCCTTGAGCTCCCATCCATGTTCTTGATTTTTCAAGACAAAGTATTGTTTGATAGCTCAGCCCGCCCAGAAGGCAAAGTCCTCCAGCCTCCGCCTGTCAGATGTCAGCCTCAGGCTGCATGCCACACTGCTGGTGGACGTTTTGACCTGCACCTCTTCCCTGATTGTCTCTAGTGAAATCCTGATGGAGTTCCTGCTCAATGTCACCACAGCGCCAGAGTTCCGCCGTTGGGAAGTGGCTGCCCTACAGTCTCAGCTAAAGATTGACAAAGCTGTTGCCTTTCAGAATTCACAGACGCGTAAGTACATTTGCAGATTCCATCTCATTGTTCCAAGATACTAGCTTAGAGGAGATCCGCTTGTAAACAAAGTCCTATGTGGACATGAAAACATCCCCCGAAAGGTGCTTTCTTACTGAAGAGTTCTTGCTTGTTTTGTTATTACTAAGCAGTTGTATTGTTACTTTCTCCATTGGATAGTGGGCAGATGAGAGTAGACTCCTGCATGTTCTCTCCTTGCTGTGGTAGCTTTGGTTTTGGTTTTGGTTTTGCTTAGAACAAACCCAGCAGCCGTCTGTTGTACAGCTTCTGCTGTTGCAGTTTACAGTTGCATGCTGCTGCCGTCTGTTACTCCCCCTTAGGGTCCTTTCGGAGCGCACCCCACATTTTTTTGTCTTACTGATCTTTTGCTTGTTTATTTTGATTTCCATTTTTATCAGGGTGTATGTATGTTTCTTGGGGAGGAGTATTTGTTTGTTTGTTTGTTTGTGACAAGATTTCTCTGTGTAACCCTGGCTATCCTGGAATTCACTCTAAAGACCAGGCTGGCCTCAAACTCAGAGATCCACCTGCCTCTGCCTCCTGAGTGCTGGGATTAAAGGTGCACACCACTTTGCCCAGCCTGGTTTTTATTTGTTTTCAAAGAGAGAGAGAATGAACAGAAAGTTGGGTGGGAAAAACGTGAGTAAAAGATACTGTACAAAAGTTGTCTTTTAATAAAAAAAATTAAGAAAAAAAAACACTCCATAATTCTTTTTTTCATTCAGCTTTTTTTTATAGATTTATTGTCTATATACTGTTCTGCCTGCATGTACACCTGCAGGCCAGAAGAGGGCACCAGCTTTCATTATAGATGGTTGTGAGCCACCATGTGGATGCTGGGGATTGAACTCAGGACCTTTGGAAGAGCAGCCAGTGCTCTTAACCTCTGAGCTTTCTCTCCAGCCCCTCCATAATTCTTAAAATAACTTTTTTGCATTGATATTTGTAATGTTTGATTATATAGTCTTAACAGATACAGCTGGCAAAGCAAATCTGTAAACACTGCTGTGTTTTAGGTATTACACAGCTTCTGGCAGGAACAGCAATGAGCAGGTAGACCAGAATAGGAACCAGCTGCTGTGACTCTGAGTGACACCAGGGACCAAATGCAAAGCTCTAGAGAAAGAACCTCTCTCCAGCTTCAGTTTGTGTGCCTAATATATCAAGGTGATGCTGTGTCACAGAGGAATGTGATCAAATGACAACGTTGTAGAAAAGATAACTTACACATCCAGGGTGGCTGCTTCTCACCACCTGCATTCCAGCTTTCATCTTTTTCTGACCAAACACATCCTGGAACATCTCTGGCTACTTTCACCTCCATCTCTAGGATGACTAATTTAGTCCAACTTCCTGGTTCCTCACCAGTGATCCTGCTGCTTTGAAAACCAGTGAACATCCTTTAAAAACAGCTTGTGGGTTAGAGTTCAAAGCTCTTGCCTAGCTTTATAGCTTTCATCTGACCCCCTCCTTCTTTTAGTTTTTATTATTATTTATATACCAAAATTGTGCTTACTAATGGGATCCATGTATGTTTTGATACTTGTTTATGTGTGTAATGTTTAAATCAGATTAAACATACCTATCTCCTTAAACATATTTTATTCCTTAACAGTGAAGACTTTGCAAAGCCTTTCTTCTTTCTAGCTGTTGTTTCTTACCCCTACATCTTCTCTTTCTAGCACTTACTGCCACCAACACCCCCCAAAGCGTGCGCGCGCGCGCACATACATACACACACACACACACACCAAGTCAGACTTTGTCTGTTTCCTCTGCATTTTATGCTATTCACAAATTATTCACCTGGGAATCACTCAGTCGTTCTAGGAGAATTTCCACAGATTTTCTTTCTTTCACTCTTTTCCATTTTCCATTGTTGTTCCATGTGTCCAGCTGCACACTTCACTGCTGACATTGCACTCATAACAATTTTATTTCATAATTTTCCCCTCAACATTTTGTGGCCATTGTATCTGACTCATCTTTGTTTCTAGCAACTAGCACAGTCCTTGGCATCAGGATGTGCCAAATAACGAACAGATATAGGAAATAGTTCCAGAGAAGGCACAGAAGCCGGAAGGCAGGGACAGCAGTGCCAGAGCACCAAGAAAGAGTAAGTCCAGGCCAGTGGTAGCTTTTGACTCACAGAAGCTGTGATGAACCTAAGCCTGGCGCTTTCCTAGCCTCCTGTCTCCTGGCAACTCACTCATGACTTAGGGAGGGAACCTGGAGTAAAGTCAGATTCAGATTAAGTGAATTGCTCCTGTCTTGCAGAGGCAGCTGCTCCCCTTTTCTCAAGTATTCCACAGGCACAACCTTAAAAGTTGCCAGAAGTCGTGTGTAACAAATTTCAAGTCTCTGAAAACTTGAATCTCAAATCTGTACAGGCTTGCTGCTGTCTTTGAAAAATACCATAGCTGGGTCCTAGAAACCTACAAGAAGACCATCAAGGCTGCCGGATTGGGACCGAGGGGGTCTGCTCAAACTACTGCACCAACCAAGGACAATACATGCAGTAAACATTGAGCCCCTACTCAGATCTAGCCAATGGACAGGACGTTCTCCACAGTTGTGTGGAGAGTCACGCACGACCCCTCCAGTGGAGTGTGTGTGACAAATGCACAACCCGAGGCGATGACCCCTACCCTGGGAGAGCCTCCTGGAATGGGTCTGACGTTCCTGCCAGGAGCAACTGATTGCAACATTTTTTCTCATTGTTTTGGAATATTCTGTCTTTGTTTTTTCGCTCATATCAGAACTTTCCAAACATGAGTCTGTTACTATGAAACACTCTAACTTGGGACTACAGCCAGGGACCGTTAGGCCCAGAATTTACCACCAAGTTCCACTCCACTTGTTAAAAACAAACATGGCTAAAAGTTAATCACCAGTTAATAGTTTATATTATGACTTATAAATAAAGTGTTTAAAAAATCTCTAGATTGTGACGAATTAAAAAAACTGTCTTGACACACAGATATTTAACATAATAAGAGAACATTGACCTTTGATAAAGAGGACACATGCGTACTGATACCAGTCTTATAACTTAAGAATGATTCAAGATTGATGACAACATTACTCTACATCCTGTATTTTAAATTGTGTGAAAAAAAATGTAACCACAAAAAACACTCCCCGTCTCAAAATGTGTAAAAAAATCTAGCTTGCTTGCCTACAAAATACACTCAGACTTAAACTTTCCCCTATCTATCTTTGTCCACCAATGCTTCAAAGAACTCCCGTTCCCAAGGACCTATACCCGACTGAGATGGTCCCTGACAGGGAGAGTGGGAACTGACTCTGACGTGAACTCTGGTACCCCATATTTGACCACTCCCCCTAGGTGTGTAGGCCTGGTGGCACTCAGAAAGGATAAACGGGCTACCAAGATGAGACTTGATTGTCTGTGACCATATGGTGGGGGAGGAGGTCCCCTTCTGTCACAGACCTGGGGCGGGGGGGAGGAACAAGAGGATACAAGTGAAGGGAAAACAATTGAGATGTAATCTGAATAAATAAATTAATTAATTTTTAAACATTTTTTTTAAAAAACACCATAGCTGTCCGTACGTTTGAGTACCTGTCATTTATCTGTCTCTCAGGTGTCATTGAGAACTTGCACGATGCTGCCTACAAGAATGCCTTGGCTAATCCCTTGTATTGCCCTGACTATAGAATGGGGAAAATAACACCGGAGGAAGTAAGTGATGGAGCTGCATTTATGAATGCTCTCTCTTAGCCACCAAACCATGTAATGTTAAACATTGCTATTTTGGGGTGTTTGCTTGCTTTTGTTTTACTGCCTAATTTTAAGAAATCTGTTCTGCATTTTTTTTTCTTATGTACTTGTTTTTTGACTGAACTTCTTTTTGAACAATATTTTTATATATCTTAACTAAAAAGCTTTTATGACCAAAGGAGTCGTAAAATGAAAATCTAAAACAAGGAAAATGAAAAACAAGAGATTGTCTCACATGAATCTGGAGAGGTGGCTAAGTGTATTAGAGCCCCTGCTGCACAAGCTTGAGCGGCTGGCTTCATATTCCAGCACCCATGTAAAAAGCCAAGAGTGGACACATGTTCCTGTAACTCCAGTGCTGTGGGGTGAAGACAGAAGAATCCCCAGGGCTTGATGGCGGCCAGCCTAGCTCCATATTCAGTAACAGACTCCAGCCCCTTTTTTGAGGGGGGGCGGTTGTTGGGTTCAATTTTTTTTTTTTTTTAAGACATGGTTTCTCTGTGTAACCTTGGCTGTCCTGGGCTCACTTAGTAGACTAGGCTGGCCTCAAACTCAGAGAGATCTGCCTGCCTCTGCTTCCCCGAGTGCTAGGACTGCAGACGTATGCCCCTGCACCTGGCGAAACCCTATCTTAAAGGTATAAGACAGTGACAGAACAGAGCACCTGACATCCTCCTCTGATCTCTGTACATGTGCATGTACCGCATGTACACATGCACACACACTGAGTATACAAGGAGAAGAAATGTCATATACGTAGCTAAAGAATGCATGCTCTCAAGGATGTCTAGTCAGCATGCTGTGTAATTGTAAAGATTAGAAACAAATCAGTATTCAGCGTCAGGAGATTACTTACGTGGCTTCTTACAGAATGGCACACTGCTTACTCACTCAGAAACGTTAACTGAGGGCTGCTGAGATGGCTAGCCAGTACAAACTTGCCACACAATCCAGTGACTTTAGTTTGATCCCACATCCCATCATTGAAAGAAGAGAACCAACTGCCTAAAGTTATTTTTTGGCCTCCATACATTTACCACGGCACAGTCAAACCTGTACTCACATACACCATAATAATTAGTGCAGTGGGGTGTGAGGCAGCTAGTCACATTGCATCTGCAGTCAGGAAACAGCTGGGTGAATGTCGGTGCTGCTCTGTTAGCTTTCTCCTTCCTGTTCAGTCCCGGATCCCAGCCCATGGATGTTGCCACCCACACTTAGGGTGGGCCCTTCAGTCAACTTGATAAATGGTGAAGCATCACAGAAACCCTGGTGTTGATAGCAAGTAAAGCTTTAGACAAATTGGTTTCAAAAATGAGTAGGACAGATCTATCTCCAAAAAAAAAAAAAAAAAGGAAAAGAAACAAGGAGGGGAAGTGAGTAGGAGAAGCATAGTTACAGTATTCTGTCATGTTGATAGTGTTGTATGGTACCTGTGTCAAAATACAGTAAATTAGGTAGACTGTGTAAAGCCAGGGTAAAACACTCAGGACATAAAATTAGACTTTTTTTTTTTCCATTTCAAGCCAGTATATACTCTTAATTTGTTTTCATTCATTTTTTTCCCACTTTTGTTTCTGGTGTGATGTCTATGTATGCATGTTTTACATGTTTGTGAGGAGAAAACAGGTGTGTACACGCATGTGGAGGTTCAAGGCTGAGGTCAGGAATCACCCGCGATCACCCTTCCACCTTATTGATTGAGACAGGGTCTCCTAATCACTCACAGAGCTCTAGGTGTTGCCTGGCCTACTTCCCATGGCTGAAACTACAGGCAGGCCTCCGTGCCCACCTGGCATGTCCATGGCTTCTGGGTTCCAGGCTGGTTTTGATGCTTGCGCAGCAAGTGCTTTAATCATTCTTCCCCAGCCATTCACCCAGTTTTAACTGACATACAGTTCTCATATCGTTCGTTATGTTTAAATTCAGTGACTTTATTGCAGTTTTCATCTCAGTTGTAGAACCATGAGCACAATGAAAGTCTTGTTTTGTTTTGTTTTGTTTTGTTTTGTTTGAAAAAGGGTTTCTCAGTGTAGCCCTGGCTGTCCTGGAACTTGCTCTGTAGACCAGGCTGGCCTCAAACTCACAGACATATGCCTGCCTCTGCCTCCCGAGTCCTGGCATTAAAGATGTGACACCTTGCCCAGCTAAGCCAGCTCCTCTAAGCCATCGTTTTCAGTAATAAAATCACAGTGTGATGAGCAATAGCTAGTCCTTCATAGTGCATTATGGCAACGTTCAAACCTGGGAGTTTGTTTCCTGCCGTGCTGCACTTGTATTTATGCTAATATAACCTAACAGCTGTTCTTTACTTCCTCAGTTACATTACTTTGTTCAGAACCACTTCACAAGTGCAAGAATGGCATTGGTTGGACTTGGTAAGTCTGAAATTGCCTGCATGTCAGTTTGCTTTGCAAGAGTAACCCCTTAAACTGTGACATATGCATAGGGTTGAACATTTTGAAAACTCTTAAGAAGACAGTATATAATAGGGTTTTGGTTGCTAGTTGTTTGGGAAACAAATTCTAGTATTTACTACTTTCTTTATAGTCTTGACAGTGTTTGAAAAATTTGTGACAAAGGTAAATTTTTGTAAGCAAAAAACATTGCTATTTAAGAAATTTTTAATCTGTAAGTTTAGCAAAAATTAAAAGGTGGCACTTCCCAATATTACCTAGGATTTGGAGAAATACACACTGTCAAAAATTACTGGCATGCTGGGCATGGAAGCTCATGCCTTTAATCCCAGTACTCCAGAACCAGGTAGATCTCTGAGTTTCAGGCCAGCCTGGTCTACCTAGTGAGTCCCAGACCAACCAGAGCTACATAGTGAGACTGTCTTGAAAAGAAAAAGAATTGTTGGTGGGAGTATAAGTTGACAGCTTTTGAATATTATCTATTAAAAGTTGGTTCTTTGTTTGAGACACTGTATAGCCCCTTATCAAGTATGTGGCTTGTAGATATATTACGTGGGTTTGGTTTTCTTTTTTACTCTTGAATGCCCTTTGGTGTACAATGCAATATCCCAGCAGCTATTAGAAACTTTTTAATGTCTATTAAGAAGGTATTAGTTGAATAAATGATGCATCTATAGAGTAGAATATTCTATAACCATGTCTAATACTTACAAAGATACGAATTATGGAAGACAATTAAGAAACATTAAAGAGAATACCACTACTTTTAGAATAGGGCCTTGGGATGTAGCTCAGTGGTAGAACATATGTCTAACCTGCTTAAGGCCTTAGATTTAGCCTCTGGCACCACAAAAGAAGCTGGACAGTGATGGCACATGCCTTTGATCCCAGCACTCAGGAAGCAGGGGAAGGTGAATTTCTGAATTCAAGGCCATCCTTGTCTACAGAGTGAGTTCCAGGACAGCCAGAATCACACAGAGAAGCCATGTCTTTAAAAAAAAAAAAAAAGGAAAGGAAAGGAAGAAAGAACCAGAGGAGGCAGAGGCAGGCGCAGGCAGATAGCTATGAGTTGGAGGCCAGCCTGGTCTACAAAGTGAGTCCAGGACAGCCAGGTTTACACAGAGAAATCCTGTCTCAAAAAAGCAAAAAACAAAAAAAAAACAAAACAAAGAAAGAAAGAAAGAAAAGGAAAGGAGGAAGGAAGGAAGAAAATAAATATTAATATATACTAGTAACTATACAGAAGAACATCTAGATGAATATAATAGTTAATAATAAGTTGTAAGTTGATACCAGGAAGAGTGGTATTTTGGCAAGAAGATTCATGTTTTCTTTGCTGTTTATTTCTGTAATATTTGTGTACTTTGGATTTAAAAATAATTTATTAGTTTGTATGTGTACATCAGCAGCAGCTGAGCATGTCTGGAGGTGAGGACACATTTGTAGTGTCAGCTCTCTTCTTCCACCCTCAGGTGGGATCCAGGGATCCAACTCTGGTCTCCAGACTGATGCAGAGCTTTTGCCTGCTTAACTGTCTCAAAGCCTGTTTGCATTTAATAATTATGTATTTTAAAACAAGGAAAAGCAGATGCTTTATAATTGTATTGTAGAAATACTGATTCTAGCTTTGCTTTTGCTTCTGTTGAAATAGGTGTGAGTCATTCTGTCCTAAAGCAAGTTGCTGAACAGTTTCTCAACATGAGGGGTGGCCTTGGTTTGGCTGGTGCAAAAGCCAAATACCGTGGAGGTAAGCATTCTTTCTCCTAGGCTTAATAGTAGATGCCAGCAGCATTTCTGCAGAAATAGCATGTTGGTGCAGTATTGGCTTGATTGTTACTACCAAACCATGTCTATATAGCCGAAAAGAAGTAGATGGCTCAGGTGTTATGTTAAACATGCTGTGAGTGGGGAAAACCTGGTAAAGCGCAGGCCCTAACCTTAATTAATTGTAGAGAATGCTGATGAATAAAGTTCTTTTTCTTATTCCTCCTTCCTTAACCTGATCCCAGGTGAAACTAGAGAGCAAAATGGAGACAACCTGGTCCATGCTGCTATTGTAGCAGAAAGTGCTGCCATTGGGACTCCAGACGCAAATGCATTTAGTGTACTTCAGCATGTTCTTGGTGCTGGACCACATATCAAAAGGGGCAACAACACCACCAGCCTTCTGAGCCAGAGTGTTGCCAAAGGGAGCAACCAGCCTTTTGATGTGAGTCTGAGCAGTCACTATCTCCTGTTTTAACTTCCAGAAACATGTTATTTATGATACAATCTTGATTATCTATTAACGATTGTCTGATCTTTGTTTGTTTGTTTGTTTGTTTTTCAAGACAGAGTTTCTCTGTGTAGCCTTGGCTGTCCTAAGCTCGCTTTGTAGTCTAAGTTGTCCTCGAACTCAGAAAGATCCACCTGCCTCTGCCTCCCGAGTGCTGGGATTACAGGCTTGTGCCACTGCACTCAGCTGATTTTAAAATTTAAGATGAACAAATATAAGCTTTGACCACTTAATATTCTTCCCTCTATCTCCCAAATCCTAGGATTACATGTGTGTAACACCGTGGTCATGTTAACTTTTGACTTTATGACAGGAAAAATGCTTTCAAAATATGATATTTGCATCAAGAATGTATAAAATGTCAACCAGGCATGGTGGCATCCTCTTGATAATCCCAGCATTTGGAAGGTGAGGCAGGAGGGTCAGAATTCAAGGCTAGCCTGCACTATATAGCAAGACCCTGCCTCAAGTGAGAAAGAAAAAGAAATTGTAAAATGTTAGCCAAGTATTTATAATTCCTTGACCTTTAGGCTGCCTTTAAAAGACAATAAATGAGCTAGTATGATGATGCACATCTGTAATCTTAGAACACGGGAGGTTGAGACAGTAGTAGTTAGATTTGAAGCACACCCATCTTGGTAACAAGTTTGAAGCCAGCTCTGCCTCAGAAAAGCAGACAGACAGAGAGGGAGAAATATACTTCAGACTGTGGGGCTTCTGGTACAGTGCACAGAACATGTAGGTCTGTGCTTCAGTAAATCCTTAGACCTTTGACACCACAGTGGAAATCACAGTCAACATTCTTCTGGGGTTTGTCCCTCTATTTAACATGTGAATGATAGTTTTCACCTATAGCAGAGGAACTGTTATATGCATTGTTTATATGTTACAATGCACAGCACAAGCATTTTAACTTCTAAAGAAATTTGAAGACTAGCTAGCTATGAAACCCTTTGAACCTTCTGTATAGAGACCTAGGGTTCTGTACAACAGTTTGAAATTCTTTGTCTTAAATTTAATCTCTTGCACATTTTCTTTCCCTTAATTCATCATCCATTATTTTCTTGATGTGTGAGGAGTTTTCACCAGTGAATGTTACTAATGCTCCGTTATTAGAACATTATATTAGGACTTGTTCAGAAATGAGCCAGAAGTTGAATGTGTATCTAAGACTATCTTAGAATTATATTTAAACTTGAAGCATATTTCTCTTTATGTTTTACATAAGGTAAACCAATGATTCTCAAACTTCATTGTGCATAAGAATCATCTAGAACATGGGTTTGAAATGTGGGCTTTTCAGGCTGCATCCCAGGGATGTGAATTAATAAATCTGCTTCAAGAACCTGAAAATCAGCTGGGTGGTGGCAGCACATGGTTTCAATCCCAGCACTCGGGAGGCAGAGGCAGTTGGATCTCTGTGAGTTTGAGGCCAGCCTAGTCTACAGAGTCCCAGGACAGAACAAAACAAAAATATGAAAATCTACATCTTTTGACAACTTAGGTGAAATATAGATGTGTGTGTGTCTATGTATGTATATATGTATGTATGTATGTATGTATGTATGTATGTATGTATGTTAAAAAAGGTCATATAAATGTTGTACACTGCTATTCTGGGCACTCAGGTCAACTTCAGAAGCTTGAAACTTGTTACAAACTAAAGTTCTTGCTACCTTAGATAGCTATGGCCACCAGGCAAAATTTGTGTCTAGCCCTTTGCCTGTAGTTTATAGGAGAAGTACAAGCAGATTGGTGGGACAGATGGTACCAAGAGCAGAGCAAAGAAATCAAGTCTGTCACATGCTACAATCCACAGTCTATGTCACTCAATCATATTGTATGCTGTAACTGTTTATACTGCCCTTAGTCATCAAAGAGAACTTCTGAAAAACCCAAAAAAGAGGACGATGCACAGTTGTCGTGGGAAGGTTTAAATAACTCAGAAATTCTTTAAAACTCTGCAGGTCTGAAAAGGATAATCTATGCAGAACATTGCAGTCCTCACAAGGATTAAGTAAATTATTATCCAAACAACCTTGGGGAAATTGTGATCTCTTCTACCTGGTAAAATATTATATAGTAAACTATTGTATTTCAGGTTTCTGCATTTAATGCCAGTTACTCAGATTCTGGGCTCTTTGGAATTTACACTGTCTCCCAGGCTGCAGCTGCTGGAGATGTAAGTGACAAACTCATTAACTCCCAAAGCCTTTTCCCCATTGCCGTGTTTTTAGTTAAATGTGAACTGTCTGAAGACCATGGTTTGTCAAATATCTCTGTGGTATAATATCATTGAATTATCTGTTATAGGGGGAGCTTTATGAAGTGTATAGGAATGCTTACAGCAAGGGGAAGGGCATAATTTACTTCTTCTCAGACATGTGGTTCTGACATGTGTATTTCAGAATCCAGGAGAGGTCAAGTCCAGGATGCATATTTGTAGGTCTTCACTGTAGAGATGACGTTAGTAAGACGGCTGGGGTATGGCTCACTTGGTAGAGTGCCTCCTTGTACTGTATGAGGCCCTGGGTTTAGTCAGCATTGTCATATAAACTGCCTTCTATCCAGTACTCTTAATCCTGGCACCAGGCTGGAAGCGGGAAGATCAAAAGGTCAAGGTCAACCTTGGCTGCATATTGAGTTCTAGGCCAGCCCTGGTGTGGGTGAATCTGTCTCACAAAAACAAAACAAACACAAACAGAAGGTTCTGGGCAACAACATGATTTGGGGACATGGAGGAAATAGGAAGAGAAGAGAAGATGGTGTTGAGTGCAGAGGAGTGAAAGGCTGGTGGAGTGAGAGGAGCAGTTTTTACACTGAAAGTCTTTAAGTTGAAGGAAGTATTCATACGATAGAGTGGAGCAGATACAGAAGTTAGAAAATGATAAATTATTCAAATTTAGGAAAGGAGGAACAAACAGCTGTAATGTAAAACACAGGACATTTTAGTTCAGCAACAAAAGCTAATGCTGGGAGACAATGCTAAGTCATGCGGAGGGTAGGAGAAACTTGTATGACACTTGGGGAAGTGAATGGCTAAAAGCAGAGAACAGACCTGCAACAGGGTCAGGGTCTCCTTTCAACAGTGACTGTGGATTTATAGTATAAACATCCAGGTTTAGTTTATAAGTTCTCTTCATTGGCATTCACAACCCTAACAGGAAAAGGAAGGAAGTGGGAAATAGGATTCATGCCAGGTCAGAGTCCTGAGAGTGGGCAAGTTAGAACTAGGAAGAAGGTAGGAAGTAGTTGAAAAGATTGTCAGGAGTTACTGACAGATTGGGAGGAAGTGGACAGTTGAGAGTTGGAGATCTTTATGGAGTGGGAGAAGGACAGGGATCAGAGAAAGGCTGGAGCTTTGGAATTAGAGACTTCAAAGGGACTGTGTAACTTTTGACAGTTCTAGGTTGTGTTCAAGTCTGGGGTCATAGCCATGGAAGTGGGTAACAGATAAGGAAATCAAAGTCTTAAAGTTTAGATGGTTACAGAAAATAAGCCTCGGGTCCAGAATATGCCAGGATTGAGGTGGAGAAAATCCTAATTTGTTTGTTCTCCAAATATGTACCAAGTACCCACGTCAGTGAAACTTTGGATCCTTTCAATTTCTTCTCTTTTGATTATTGGCCTCTGGTGTTCCAGATCTGTATAAGCCCTCCAGCTTAGCTGTGTGTGTTCCTAGTAAATAATAGTAACATGGAGTCTATTGTATCTTCCTCAAGGAAGAGGCTCCCTCTTCACCCATTTTCTGCCCTTAAGATTTGTAGGAAGCTGAGCTGGGCGGTGGTGGCGCACGCCTTTAATCCCAGCACTCGGGAGGCGGATTGCTGTGAGTTCCAGGCCAGCCTGGTCTACAAAGCGAGTCCAGGACAGTCAAGGTTACACAGAGAAACTGTCTCGAAAAACCAAAATTAAAAAAAAAAAAATTTGTAAGAAGCTTGGCTGATCCTGTCAGTTGTATCTTTGTGTATTATGTGTGTATAAGTGCAGCATCATTTCTCATTGCTGTGACAGAGTCAGTGTTTAAAGGAAAAGGCTTTATTTTGGCTCACAGTTTATTTGTCATGGTAAGGAGGATGTGGTGGAGGAGTTCACAGGCAGCTCCTCACATCTTCTGGATTAAGATGCAGAAAATAGGACCAGGAACAGAACTAACTGTATCCCTCCCACCCTCCAGCCCAGGTGGCTGTGTCTGCTCACTAGACCATGTCCCATGTCTCAAAGTAGCACCCCCAGCTGGGTCCAGTATTCAAACGTAGGAGCACCAGGAGACCATTTAAACTCTCAGCATAGTATAAACAGCAGCTTTAAGGAGTACACAGTGACCAGAGGGGTCCCAATGGACACTAGAACTTCCTGTTATTTTTTACCTCAGTACAGCAGCATTGATTACCAGAGACCCAGGCTCTGGCCACTGATGACCAGTTGTTACTTGTGTGCCCTAGGTTATCAAGGCTGCCTACAATCAAGTAAAAGCAGTTGCTCAAGGAAACCTTTCCAGTGTAGGTGTCCAAACTGCCAAGTAAGTTTCTATATTAATTACATATTTCATACTTCCATTATTTAAAACTAATTTTTTAAAAAAACAATTCTATACATTCATAAGAGTAGAAAAGTAAAGAACTGTATTAAAAAGGAAAAGTTGATAGAGACTTGCCTTTGCTTGTACAGGACATGGGTTTGAGTCCCAGCACTGCAGATATGACCCTTGTTTCCCTGCTGATGGTTCGTCCTTTGTTAATTTAAAAAAAAAAAAATTGGAGGGCTGGATAGATGGCACAGCAATTAAAAGAGCACTGCCTGCTCTTCCAGAAGACCCAGGTTCAATTCCCAGCACCCACATGGCAGCTTACAATGCCTATAACTACATTTCCAGGTTCCCCAACACGCTCACACAGACACACATGCAGACAAAACACTAATCAATGCTCAAAGTAAAAATAAATTTTAACAGTTTTTTAGATTTATTTTGTGTGTGTGTGTGTGTGTGTGTGTGTCTGTGTATTTTGCCTGCCAGCCTATGAGTATGTGCCTTGTGCCCTCAGAGGTCAGAAAAGGGTTTGGATCCCCTGGATCCAGTGGTTGTGAATCACTGTAGGAGTCCCAGGAACCAAATCCAGGCCCTCTGCAAGAGTAACAAGTATTCTTCACACTGAGCCATCCTTCCAGTCCCATCTGTATCTTACAGGCTCACCCATGCCATGGCACATGGTGGAGGTCAGACGACAGCTTGGGGTAGTTGTTCCTTCTGTACACCATGTGGGCTTCAGGGACTGAGTTTGGGTCAAACGTTTGGTACTTATCTCAGATAATTAATTTCCAGTATAGATAACTCAGATGTCTTTTGAAGGTGTGTTTCAAAAGAATAATAATTCCTTTATGACATAATTGTGAATTGAGTAAATTTTATTTCAAAATGAAGCTTTTGCATCCATATTTAAGCTATGGGGGCATAGAAGACACTGTATTGTACCACCTTTCCCCACCTGCCTTCTCCATCACGCCTTGCCCTCATTGAGATAAATCCTAATGCAACCTGGAAAAAGTAAGATCAAAATAACTAAATAAAAATATAATCATAGCTAGGCGTGGAGGTGCACACATTTAATCCTAGCATTTGGGAAGAAGAGGCAGGCAGATATATGAGTTCAAAGTTTCAGACAGCCAGGACTATGTAGAGAGACCCTATCTCAAAAACACCTGAACAGCAACAACAAATATATATTGTTTTCATAAGTTAAAAATTGCTTCATGATTAAAACTCACCTTAAAAGTTTTACCTAAGCTATACTCCAAAATCAAAGGAAGTTTGTTGAGTGTTGAGTACTGTTTTGTATTGACAGCTTTCCAAGTCGTGATAAAAACATAGAAAAATAATGTGAATAAAAAACATTGCTCAAGTGAAGAAACACAACATATTTTTTAGCCTATAACTTTTAAATACATTTACTATCTTTCTGTTGAAAGAAAGAAGAAAAGTAGATAGAAAAACTGACTCCTGCCTTTTATTGGACAGGAACAAGCTGAAAGCTGGATATCTGATGTCTATGGAGACTTCAGAGGGTTTCCTGAGTGAAATTGGGTCACAGGCTCTCGTTGCAGGCTCTTACCTGCCACCATCCACCATCCTTCAACAAATTGACTCTGTGGCTGATGCTGATGTCATAAAGGTAAGCAAATGAATTCAACCTTAATTCCCCTTAGTGGTCGACTTTCAGAAGAACTACATAAGCTTCCTGAGGGCCTGTGTTGGTGTGGAGAGCAGAAGAGCTCTTTACCATCACGTCTGCAGACAGCTTCCCTAGCAGCTTGGGTGTATGTATCTTCCTCACTTGGTGTCCATTAGGTTGAGCCATTTTAAATTCTTGGAGGTCAGGAGGAGTCAGAGAAGCAACTTCCTAGGTTTTATGGCCACTTCAACCCAAGAAGCACCTTGCCAGTCCCTTACCTTGCAGACTCAGAGTTTTCTACATTCTTTCAGCCTAAGACCTTCTCTTTTGCTAGTTTTCCTCACCCTCTCTTAAATAGTATTGTTTCTACAAGATTTGAGTTACTTGTTACAGCCATGTGGTGCTGGCTGAGGGAGGTGGATCTCTTGAGTTTGAGACCAGCCTGGTCTACAGAACGAGTTCAAGGGCAGCCAGGGCTACATAGAGAAACACTGCCTTAGTTGTTTAAATACTAATAAGGTGAACTCTGGCATAAATCTATTTATCATCAGTGGTGCTTCTCCAGTAAAGACACCACCCCCTTTCTGTACTGTAAGTGTCTTAACCATCTTCTCACCATTGTATGATCACAGTGGGAGAGAAGAGACAAGTCTGATTTTAGATACTAACCCTGCCTGCATTTCAGTTGGCCCCAGAATTCATCGTGTCATAATCTAAAAAGTATACTTATGTGTGAGGGGTGTGTGAATCCCTGCTCACCCGCTTTCTCCACCTTCTCTCTTGCATCAGAAGAGCTAACCTGGGATAACATAGGAATTCCTGCTTTACGTAGTCCTGAAATGATGACATGGAAAAATCAGGACAGCCAGGCATGGTAACAAATGCTTAGAACCACCCAGCATTTAGAGGCTAAAGCTAGAAGATTGTGAGCTTCAAGCAGTTTGGATGCATACTCTCTCAATACCACCACTAACAGCCCCTCTTCCAAAATAAAAGGAAGAGAGCCTAGAGAGCCTTAAGGCTGACAGATCTCTGTAAGTTAGAGGCCGGCCTGGTCTACAGAGTGAGTTCCCAGATAGCCAAGACTGTTACACAGAGAAACCCTGTCTCAAACAAACAAAAGGGACACCAGGACATAAAATTTACTTTTATGTCAACAATGAGGGTGTTTTAAATGACCCAGGCCTTTTGCCATCATAATACAAAGCAAAGTGTAGCCTACCAGTGCCATTCTGTCCTGGTTTTGAGTGATGGTGGGGTTTTTTCTTATACCCCTTTCAAAACTGCCCTTATCTGAAGACCTTCTGTTTGCTTAGTTGCACGTGTGATGCTGTTCACATTCAGAATAAGACACCAGCCATCTCACAGTTAATTGTTTTATGAGGCTGTAGAATGTCTTGTCCATAAACTCAATATGTGGTTTATCTATTTGATGATAACATTAACTTCTTGTGTTTTATTTAAGGCTGCAAAAAAGTTTGTTTCTGGCAAGAAGTCAATGGCAGCAAGTGGAAACTTGGGACATACACCTTTTCTCGACGAGTTGTAACACAGATGCATATCTTCAAGTCACAGCCCAGACCAGCAAACACGTCAGAGTCAGGTCTCTTAATTTAACATTCAACATTTTTCTCAACCAAATAAAGAACTTAAAAGCATAAATGTGGATAGTTGCTCCCAGCTTCCTAGAGCCAATAAAGAATTGGGTGTGAATGGTTTTCTTGAGTTCTTCCTAGGTAGTCCACAGGCATTTATTATATGCTGAGATCTTTGTCTAAATGCTTTAAAGAAGACAGGAAGACAGTAATTGAGTTCACCAGTTACATCAATGAAGAAATTTCAGAAACTATTCAAAGTGAAGCTAAGGAGCTCTAAAAGTAAAAATTCCAGAGTATTATTGGTAGCTTTTAAAACAAAAACAAGTTTAAAGTTGCTCATTTGGGGACAACAGCAATTGAACGGCCCAGGTTTTGCCCCTTTGCAGTAAAACAGCATTTCTAAGGAACATCCTCTCAGCTGATTCCTTTATTTATGTCTGACTTTTCTTCTCTGTGGCGAGTTTTTCTCTCCTGACTCTTCCTCACTTGTTTCAGTCCTGTCTCCCTAAATTACTTTCAACCTGACATTGCAAATAAAAGTGTCACTGAAAAGAAGGGGTTGGGGGGGGAGGGGTTGTAGTCTAAACAACCAGCCCCAAACCGCAAAACCTTAAAAGACAAATGTTCAGCCATGCTGATGATTGGTTCCTCTATTTGATGTTGTAAAAGCTGAGTGAATGATGCTGAGAGTAGGTCTGCGCAGCCTGTTAGGCCACCAGGAAGTCCTGAGCTATTGAGTCTGTGAAGGCTTTTCTGGAGTCCTAGAAGAGCTGGGTAAGTCATGTAGGAAATCTACAGAACCACATTGTAAGGCATAAAAATTGGATATTTAAAAATAAAAAGTTCTATTGCCACAGATTTGCAAACCAATACCTAACCAAACTTTGATACCTGTTGACCTTTGCCCTCCTCAGCCTGTGCGTAGTCCTCTAGCCAAAAGGCATCTGAGTTGGAGGAAGTAGCCGTGGAGGAAGAGGAGGAAATGGCCTTGTCTTGCTCCACCATTGTCCAGTATGGAGAAGGGGCCCTCAGTTCTTTCTTGTCGTCTTCGTGAATTACTACATCACAGTTAACATCTTTCCCAACACTAATAGTATGGTCCTTCTTTTTATATCCATGCCATTCGGTGGAGATTGATAGTGGTGTCCTTACAGGGTGATTCCAAACTGACCGAGGATATCTGTAATACTTAAGTCTTTTATCTAAAACTACATCTTCATGGCCATCCATGGTTACAAAAGTCTCATCTTTTGCCTGCTCTGTTTTCTTTGGTGTGCTGAAATGAAGAATGAATACAATAATATTCTTACTGTCTTAACAGAATATCTTATAAACTATTTCATAAATTTTTTAAAAAGAAGAAGAAAAAGTTCCAGGCCAGCCTAGTTTACAAAGCCAGTCTAGGACAGCCAGGACTACACAGAGAAGCCCTGTCTTTAAAAAAATATTTGGGGCTGGAGAGATAGCCCATAACTGCCTGGAACCCTAGTTTTGGAGGACCCTACACAACTAAAATCCACCATTGTTTTCCCTTTTTTGTGAAAATCTGAAATTCTGCATCATTGAAGTGTTATTGAACTGGATTCTTGATGCTTGAATACTTTCAGATTTATTATTTATGTGTATGAGTATTTTGCCTGAATGTGTATGTTTGCCACATGTATGCTGGTGCTGAGGGATGTCATGAGGTTTGTCAGATCCGCTGGAACTGGAGTTACGGATAGTCAGCATTTAAACTTTTAAAGTCCCCCAATAAGACATTTTATAACTTCCTTTGACTTGTAAACTACAGACATACAAGTATACACATACTCAAATAAAATCTTGATTACTGAGTTCCAGGACAGGCAGAGCTACACAGAGAAACCTTGTCTCAATAAATAAAATACTTAGAGAGTAACACTCTGCAGTATTAGGGCTTCCAGCTCCATGTGGCTGTTGATTTTAAATTAACTTCAAAGTTCCTTAAGTAAAAAATAATAATAATAAAGAGTTCCTTAGGTGCATATCTAAGTGCTTAATGGTCACATACGGCAAATTTATACATATTTCTGGCTCTTTGTTCTAAAGTGAGGGTGAGAAGGATGACAAGAGCCAGGTTTGGTGGCACATGCAGGCCTTCAATCCCAGAAGTAGACCGATCCATGTAAGCTCAAGACCATTATGGTCTATATAGTTCCAGGACAGCCAGAGCTACATAGAGATACCTGTCTTCTAAAAAAAATTAAAAATAAAAATAAAATTGACAAAAGGATTAAATAGTACACTGCTTAGGAAGTCCTGTTGCAGTACATAGCATCCAGTAAGCAGTAAATAAGTGTTTGCTGTTATTTATGATTTATGATCAAATACTGATTTGAAAAAGACATTTTCCAGGGCTGGAGAGATGGCTCAACAGTTAAGAGCACTAACTGCTCTTCTAAAGGAACCGGGTTCATTTCCCAGCAACCATATGTTAGCTCACAACTGTCTGTAACTCCCAAGATCTGACACCCTCACACAAACATACATGCAGGCAAAACACCAATGTGCATAAAATAAAAATAAATTTAAAAAAAGAAAGACATTTTCCCCAATCTGCCTAATCTGAAGGGGTCAACTACTCTCCCATTCAAGCATGGACATAGAACACAGGTCCATCTGATTTTTCATGAAGTATTTGTAGATTTGGCAAGTAATTCAAATGTTTTCATTTAAAACTTTCTTGAATATGTAGAAAAATAAACCAAAATAATAAGAAAATCACAAAAACTGAAGGCTACCACTCAGGTCAAGAAATATGTTTTGAGCTGGGTGTGGTGGTACATGCCTTTAATCCCAGCACTCAGGAAGCAGAAACAAGGCGATCACTGTGAGTTCAAGGCCAGCCTGGTCTACAAAGCAAAATCCCAACAGCCAAGGCAACACAGAGAAACCCTGTCTCAAAAAGCCAAAAAGCAATGATAATAAACCTCCCATACATCTTCCTTGCTAAGTCACCATTATTTCTAGGTGGGAGCTGTGCAAAGAACCGCTGTGGGGTACATCTGACCCTTGGCTCCCAAGTTGGAGCATCTGAAGTAAGGTTTATTTATAAAGGTCACTTTCTGGTCTTGATCCTTAGCTGTGTTTCTGAGCAATGCACAGCACAGAAACCTGCTGTTAAGAAGTCCTGCTGGAATTAAGGGCCACTCTTGTAGCAAAGCACTGGATTTAACATTGTAGAAAGAGTTGCGTTCTAAGCACCCATGGCACACCTCTTTTAGAAGATAGCTGTGATCCTGCCCTTAGACGGTTATTTTGGGGGTTGTCAGTTTTTTATTCTGGGAAAGCTCCACGGTAGGTTTAAGAAAATGACCAACTCTTCTTGTCTTCATGGAATTTACATTTTTCCCAGAGAAACATAGTAAACAACTGATCACATGGATGATTTTTTTTTAAAGATGTATTTATTATTACGTATACAGTGCTCTGCCTCCATGCACACCTGCAGACCAGAAGAGGGCATCAGTTCACATTATAGATGCTTGTGAGCCACCATGTGGTTGCTGAAAATTGAACTCAAGACCTCTGGGAGAGCAATCAGTGCTCTTAACCTCTGAGCCATCTCTCCAGCCCCACATCAATGATTTAATTAGAATAGGAATCATTATAGAGAGACAGTGCTCTAAACACACAGGTGGTTCTGGCTGTATTAACACTCCCTGTAGGAAGGCTTCTCAGAAAGTTTGCACTGAACCTTGGAGTAGAAATGAACAGCAGTAAGCATGGTGTAGACAGAAGAGCAATTAGTGTGAAAAGCTGAAAGCCCAGAGAAAGAACTAGAGGAGCAGGGAAAGCCGAATGAGAATGGACCCATCCAGGCCACAGAAGAGCGTTAAAGACAGTTTAAGGACTTTGGTGTTTATCCTAAGAACAAGCGTTCCTAAAATTCTTAAGCTGGAATATGTCATGGTCATATTTGTATTATATGAACAAGATTCAGGAGTGTGGTGATCAAGTGGTGACTTCAGAACAATGGTAGCAGAAAGAAAAGTGGCCACTGTGATGAGATACCAAATGCTGGCAAGTCTTGTGATTGAGGCAGTGATAGAGGAGACAGAAGAATCAAGCAAAACCCTAAACGTTTGGCTTTTTTTGTTGTTGTTTGTTTGGTTTGGTTTGGTTTTGGTTTTGGTTTTTCAAGACAGGGTATCTCTGTGTAGCCTTGTGTAGCCTTGGCTGTCCTGGGCTCAGTTTGAGACCACTCTGCTGATTTCCTTTTATTTCTGGATTCTTCCTCTGTGTTTTAACTAACTTGAGTTTCTCAAAGCTTAGTCTTTGCATTTTGTCAGTTTCCTAGGTTGTCTCAGTGGCTGTATTTTCTGTTACTATGCATACACTAAGCACTTGCAAAGTATGTTATCTCCACTCATCACTGGGCAAGGTGGTGATAATTCCAGCACTTGGGAGGGAGAGGCAAATGAATTGCTATGAGTTCCAGGCCTGCCTGGGGTACAAAACAGGACAGCCAAGGCTACACAGAGAAATCCTGTCTTGAAAAACAACAACAAAAAAAAAAAAAACCAACCAACTAAAACAAAAAATCAACCAGTTATCCATTTAGTTGTATGGCAACCTCCTCAAATGTATCCTTAAAATCAAAAGCCAGTTGTATTATTATTATTTTTTCCACTTATGACCAAAACACCCATCTGACTAACTTAAGAATTTATTTCATGGCTTCAAAAGTTTTTTGTCAATGGCCACTTGGTCCCATGTGCTTTGGCAGAACATGATAGTGGTGAGAAATGTGTGGTTGAAGAACTTTACTTCATGGTGGCAGAGAAAGGAAAGGGTGAGGGGCAGCCTATCCCAGAGAACAATCCCCAGTGACTTATTCCCTCCAGTTAGGCTCTACTCCCTAATGTTTCCAGCTCCCCAAATACCACTAGCAGCCGGGACCAAGTGCTCAGCCCAAAGCTCTAGGGGTACAGTTTATATTCAACTCACAAGACCACTGGTATCCTCCTGGAGTATTCTGTCTAGTTAAGAAGCCAAACTTGAGCCAGGCATGGTGGCGTATGCCTTTAATCTCAGCACTCGGGAGGCAGAGACAGGCAGATCTCTGGGAGTTTCAGGACAGCCTGGTCTACAAACTGAGCCCAGGACAGCCAAGGCTACACAAGGCTACACAGAGATACCCTGTCTTGAAAAACCAAACCCAAACCAAAACAAACAAACAACAACAAAAAAAGCCAAACGTTTAGGGTTTTGCTTGATTCTTCTGTCTCCTCTATCACTGCCTCAATCACAAGACTTGCCAGCATTTGGTATCTCATCACAGTGGCCACTTTTCTTTCTGCTACCATTGTTCTGAAGTCACCACTTGATCACCACACTCCTGTCTTTGAATCTTGTTAAGTTAGTTAAAACACAGAGGAAGAATCCAGAAATAAAAGGAAATCAGCAGAGTGGTCTCAAAAAAACTGGAGAAGATGTGTCAAGGCTGGGAATAAAAGGATTGCATAGCATAAAGAGTCTAATGCTGCTTAAAAGGCAAGCAAAACAGGCAGGCAGTAGTGGTGCATGGCTCTAGTCCTAGCACTTGGGAGGCAGAGGCAGGCAGATCTCTGAGATCAAGGCCTCCCTTGTCTACAGAGCAAGTTCCAGGACAGCCAGGGCTACACAAAGAAACCAATAGTTTAAAAATGTATGAGTGAATATATAAATAAGGGGAGCAAAATAAAGACAGTTTTATTGGAGTTACAATATGAAGGTGGCTGATGATCTGGGAATAGGCCTCAGCTGACAAGAGATAAAAGCAGTATCTGTATTAGAGTGTGTGAGACGTGTGTCTTCCTGAGGAAATGGAGACTTCTAACAGCCTTTTCATCGAATTAGGACAAGAGGAACAGGAAGAGAAGTGCAGTTAGGGTTTACTAAGAAGAGAGAGGCTTATAAAAGGGCATTGTGCCAGTTTGGTTCTGTCAGCTTGACACAAACGTAGACATATCTGGAAAGAGGAAATCTTTTGTTTTGTTTGTTTTCAAGACAGGGTTTTTTCTGTGTAGCCTTGGCTGTCCTGGACTCACTTTGTAGACCAGGCTGGCCTCACAGTGGTACGCCTGTGTCTGCCTTTCTGAGTGCTGGGATTAAAGGTGTGCACTACCACACCCAGCTGAAAGAGGGACTCTTAATTGAGAAAATGTCTCGGTAAGATTGGCCTGTAGCAGATCTGTGGAGGATTGCCTTCGTGAGTGGTATGGATGGGCCCAGCCCACTGTGGGTGCTTCTATGCCCTGGGCAGGTGGTTCTAGATGGTATAAGAAAGCAAACTGAAAAAGCCTGTAAACAGCATTCCTCCACATTCTCTTCTTCAGTTCCTGCCTTGACTTTGTTTGAATAATGAACAGAGTTAAGAAAATATAAACAAAACAAACCCTTTCTTCTGCAAATTGCTCTTGGTCATGGTGGTTTATCATAGCAACAGATACTCTGAGACAGTATAAATGCTATTGAAAAGGATCCAGAAAGTTAATGCAAGAAAGAGAAGAGGAAGGTAGGATTCTCAGCACTGTGTGCACACCCTTATTGCAGGCTGACTGGCATCAGGTATCTTCACCTATCGTGCCCCACCTTTTTGAGAAAGGGTCTTCCCCTGAACCCGCAGCTCGGCAGTTGGGCTAGACTGGCTGGCAGGCCCCGGGGTTCCTCTTCT